>NC_136467.1:162004856-162163925 GCF_902686455.1 Sciurus vulgaris | reverse complement strand
AGGCAGCAGCTGCATGAGAGAGAAGAAGAAGAGAGAGAGCTGCGTGGCGAGAAGAAGAAGATGGCGGCAATGGAGGAAGAAAAACCAGACACTCAGCTCAGAAGCACTCCCATAAAATTAAAGACCTTAAAACTCCATCTGAGAGCTGAGTCTTCATTGTACTCGCTGGATGAGACAAATATATGAGTGTATCTTTTTCCCCATATCCTCACCAACAGCTATTTTTGCCTGTATTCTTAATAACCGCCATTCTAATTGGAGTGAGATAAAATCTCAGAGTAGTTTTGATTCACATTTCTCTTACTACTAGAGATGTTGAACATTTTTTTATATATCTGTTGATTACTTGTAGATATTCTTCTGTGAAGTGTCTATTCATTTCCTTAACCCATTTATTGATTGGGTTATTTGTATTATTTATTGGTGTAAAATTTTTTGAGTTCTTTATAAATTCTGGAGGTTAGTGGTCTATCTAAAGTTCATGTGGCAAATATTTTCTCTCATTCTGTAGGCTCTGTCTTCATATTGTTGATTGTTTTCTTTGCTGAGAGAACCTTTTTAGTTCTAATCTACCCATCAACTAATTCCTGCTTTGATTTCTTTTGCTTTGGAAATCTATTTAAGGAAGTCTTGTCCTAAGTCAATATGATGAAGATTGGGGCCTAATTTTTCTTATATTTGCTGCAGAGTCTCTCATCTAATTCCTAGGTCCTTGATCCAGTTGAATTGAATTTTATAAAGGGTGAGAAATAGAGATTTACTTCCATTTTGCTCCATATGGATTTCCAGTTTTCCTAACAACATTTGTTGAAGAGGCCATATTATTTCCATTGTGTTTTTCTTGGCACCTTTGCATAGTCTGAGATAACTGTATTTTTGTGGGACTGAGCATGAAGGGGTATGTCAATGCTTTTTCTGTATTTATTGAAATTAATATATGAATCTTAATTTTAAATATGTTAGTATGATGAATTACATATATTGCTTTCTGGATATTGATCCAGCCTCACATTACATTGATAAAACTCACTTGATCATGGTGCACTTTTTAATGTGTTTTTTAAATGATTTGCTAGAATTTTGTTAAGAACCTTTTAATATATTTTCATCAGGGATATTTCTCTGATTTTTTTCATTGATGTGTTTTTGTCTGATTTAGGTATCAGGGTGATACTAGCTTTGCAAATTGATTTTGGAAGGATTCCATCCTCTTCTATTTCATGGAATACTTTGTGGAATATTGGAATGAGCTCTTCTTTAAATTTTGTAGAACTTGTCTGAGAATCCATCTGGTCCAAGACTTTTCCTTGTTGGTAGACTGTTGATGACTTTTTCTATTTCATTACTTGAAATTGATCTTTTTAAGTTATGCATGTCCTCCTGGTTCAGTTTAGGTAATTCATATTATCTAGAAACCTGTCGATGTCTTCGAGATTTTCTATTTTGTTGGAGTACAGATTTTCAAAATAGCTTCTAATTATGTTTTGTATTTTAGTAGTGCCTGTCATGATATATGCATTTTCATCAGATGTTTTAGTAATTTGAGTTTTCTCTCTGCTTCTCTTCATTAGTGTGGATATGGGTTTATAAATTATGTTTATGTTTTCAAAGAACAAACTTTTTGTTTTGTCAAAATTTTGAATAATTTCTATTGTTTCAATTTCATTGATATTGGCTCTGATTTTTATTTTTTCTGTCTTCTACTACTTTCCATGTTGATCTGTTCTTATTTTTAAAGAATTTGACATATAATATTAGGTCATTTATTTTTTGAATTTCTCTTCTTTTATTGAGTGTTCTCCATGCAATGTGTTTTCCTCTTACTACTGCTTTCATGGCATCCCAGAGATTTTGATATATTGTGTCATTGATCTTGTTTACTTGGAATTATTTTGTTATCTCCTCCATGATGTCTTCTACTATCTATGCATCTTTCAATTGTGTATTATTTAATCTCTAGGTGTTGAGGCAGTTATTTTTTCTTTTGTCATTGATTTCTAATTTCATTACATTATGATCTGATAAAATATAAGGTAGTATCTCTATTTTTTTATTTCCTAAGGGTGGCTTTGGGACATTACATATGATCTGTTTTACAGAAGTATCCATGTGCTGCTGAGAAGAAAGTGTATTTGCTGGTTGATGGATGAAATATTATATATATCTGTTAAGACTAAATTAATGTTTGTGATATTGAGTTCTGTGGTTTCATTGTGGAATTTTTGTTTGGAAGATCTATCCAGTAATGAGAGAGGTGTCTTAAAGTCACCCTGTATTATTGTGTTGTGGTCCATTTGGTTCCTGGAATTGAGAAGGATTTGTTTGATGTACATGAATGCACCATTGTTTGAGACATAAATATTTATGATTATTATGTCTTGCTGATTTATGCTTCCCTTAAGTTGTATGAAATATCCTTCTTTATCCCTCTGACTAGCATTGGCTTGAAGTCTACTTTATCTAATATGTGGATGTAAACCCCCTCTTTTTTACCAAGTCAGTGTGAATGGTATATTGTTTCCCATCCTTTTGCCTTCAGTCTGTGGGTGTCTTTTTCTAAGAGATGAATATCTTGAAGGCAGCATGTTGTTGGGTCCTTTTTTTAAAATCCAATCAGACATTCTATATATTTTGATTGATGAGTTTATGCCATTAATATTCAGAGTTATTGTTGACATATGGTTTGTATTCACAGTCATTTTTGGCTTATCTTTTGTTTTTAACTTGATGTGGTTTTTCATTTGATTGGCTTTTCCTATAGGGTAGTTCGTTTCTTTGATGACTTACATTGTTATTTTTTATTTTTTTCCTCATGGAATATTTTGCTGAGAATGTTTGGTAGTGCAGGCATTGTATTTGTAAATTCTTTTAACTTTTTGTAATATTGAAGAATTTTATTTTGTTGTAAAATTTGAAGGTAAGTTTCCTAAGAATAATATTATTCATTAGACTCCATTTTCTTTTGGAGCATGAAGTATGTTGTTCCAGGCCCTTCTATCCTTTATGGTCTAGGTTGAGAAATTTCCTGATATGCTTATTAGTTACCCCTTATATGTAATCTGATGCTCTTCTCTCACAGCCTTTAAAATTCTATCTTTATTTTGGATGTATCAAAATCAATTTTTGTTAGCATGAGAAAAGGGAGAAAGAACCTCTAAGAAAACAGATAGATAAGAAGAAAATAGAGTCAGAAAAATAATAAAAATTGAAAATACTACTAATAAAAATTCTACAATAAAACTATACTACACTACTCAACTCTCCCAGTCTTCAGTAGCATAATAGATGAAAATATTTGATAATGAAGTGTCCCAGGATGTGAGTTGTTCAACTAAAGATAGCAACATCCAGGTCAAGAATTTTCCATGCTAGTAGGCAGAGGCAGCCCTATGTTTTGGTAGATGGAGATCCACAGCATGGTGCAGAGATTATATAGGGCATTGCACTGGATATATGAGGCCTGGGAATGGACTGTGCTGGAGATTCACATCGGCAGTGACTGGACCTGCAAATTTATATTTTGATGGGTAAAAATTATGTTTTCTGAGGTCTGGGGAGAGAGCTCAGCTTGTAGAGTGCTTGCCTAGCAATCACAAGGCCCTGAGTTTGATCCCCAGTACAGAAAAAAAAATATATTACAATTTCTGTTCAACATGGTAGGTGTAGGATACTATATTATTATTTCTATTTTACATTGAGAATTGAGCCCAGTGGATTTTACAACTGGTCAATATCACTGCCATTTTTAATCCCTTTTTGTTTCTTTAGTTATTGTCTTCCTACATTGCTGAGGCTGGTCTTGTACGGGCACTCCTTCTGTCTCAGACTCCTGTGTCACTGGGTTTATGATTGTGTGCCATCAAGTCTGGCTAGGGTATTGTATTCTTAATAATTGTTCCTAGAATATATGTAAAGTTTACTAAAAATAAACTTGCCAATTTTGTGTAAAATATATGTTAATTTGTTAGATTTAGTCAATTTTATGCTTTAAAACATCATGATGTACATAAAAATGTTAGTGTAATCAAACAATAAGTAGCAAAATATATGAACATTAGAACGTGAGTCCTTTTTGTTGATCACTATGGTTTGACTTTCTTCATGTAGTACTGACGTGAGCTGTGAGACTTTTGTTGCCTCTCAAGCCTGTTTATTTGCTTTATCTTCTCTAGATGTATTTGTACATTTTCCCACTGTAAATCTTTGTTCATACTTCTTCTTAAGAATCTACATTTTTTGTAAACCCTGATGAATATCTTTGTAATGTCAACCAATATTTACCTGTTATCTGAGGTCTCTGTGGAGACAAAATCTAGTTTTCATAGATTTTCATCTAGTTGTTAAGAAAGTCATACATGTTTGCATGTTTCACACTTCCCTTTTGCTAGTGGGAGATGAAAAAGGGTTTGATAGGTTTTCCTTATTACACAATGTCCTACTCTAGAGTAGGAATGACTGTGCTGATAAAAGTGACACATTTTCCTTCCCTGTAAATTGTGATTTTCTCTAACATGCTCACCTGTGATTCTTTAAAATCTAAGAAGATTTTGGAAGTTCTCACATGTTAATTATTTCAGTACATTGTTGTAAAATTTATTTTTTTAATTTGTAATTTTTATTGGTTTTCAGTTGTCATTTGAATCCATTCTGATATAATACAAACATGTGATACATCTTTTTTCTAAATAGGACCCAGTTTTTGTAGGTGGCCAAGCTATTGGGATTCACTTAATTGTTTTCATATGTGCACTTAGGAAAGTTACTTTAGATTTTTTTCTACAAAATTTCCCATTCTTACCCTCCCCATACAGTCTTTCCTTTTTTCATGCATGTGTTGATGGTCCACAAGGTTGTTTCCATACCTCATTTATTATGAATTGTGTTACTGTAATCATTAGTGTGGATGTGTCCCTGTATTATGCTTATTTTAAATATTTTGGGTACATACTGAGGTAGGATAAGTGGGTCAAATTGTAGTTTCATTCCTGGTTTTGAGGATTGTTATGTATCAGCAATTGAATCTAGGGCTGCTCAACCACTGAATAACATCTCCAGTTCTTTTTATGTTTTATTTAGAGACAGGGTCTCACTGACTTGCTTAGGGCCTCACTAAGTTGTTGAAGCTGGCATTTAACTCATGATTCTCCTGCCTCAACCTCCCAAGCCCATTCCCAGTTTTTGAGGAATTTTCATACTTCTTTCCAGAGGTATTGCATCAGTTTGCAGTCCTACAATGTATGGTGTCCCCTTTCCCCACATCCTCGCCAACATTTGTTCTCACATGTATTCTTGGTACTTGCCATTCTGACTGAAGTGTGGAATCTTAGTACAGATTTAATTTGCATTTCTCTAATTACTAGAGATGTTGAACACTTTTTTTTATATTTTATTGATCTTTCTTATTTCTTCCTTTTATTAGTGTCTGTTAAGTTCCTTTGTACATTTATTAATTAGGTTATTTACTTCTGTTTATCTATGGACTAATGAGAATTTTGGATTTGCTTTGCTGCTCCCATTATGACATTCTTACCTTAGCAATAGCTTCATTTTTCTGCATTGTTTATTCACAAGGTATAGTAAGTAAAATAATTTATTCCTTTGATTTCTTTAAGTTATGTATTCTAATAAACTCCAAGAAGTTTCATCAGAGCAGGGAATAAAATATTCATTCCACAAGGTGATAAAACAAAGGTATGGAAACTATGGCATTGAAAATTTACACTTAAGAAAAGAATGGGAATGTGTGGGGGACAGAAAATATTGGAAATTTTGTCGTGATGAATATAATGAATATTTTATGACTATTCAATAAACATTTTAGTACAAGTAGTTATCAAGAACATATAAAATCTCAGAAAAAATCTGAATTTATGCCAGTCAGATTTGAGGAGTGTTTTAGGTGTCTTGAAATTATACCACTGCTAAATTTTTGGTGATATATCTTTCCTCTGAAAGCAAATTTGGAAAGTTTAAAATGGAATCTATTACATGCTTAAGTTCATAGTAAGAAAAATTTGAAATATAGCATTAGTTAAGTTTTTATTCAAACACTTCTATAAACAAGAAATTTATTAATTAATAATATATTACTAAGTTTGACCAGATTGTTTTTACTTAATGAAAGTCTGTTTTTCTGTATTCAATAGTTCTTCTTTGTGCCTAAACATATTTATTGATTGTAGAAAGATCTATACTTATCCATTATTAGTTAATCAAATATCAGGTGTAAATATTTGAGAAGAATTCCACATTTATAATAAATTTTCAAGATCTTTTAGTCAGATCTGTACTGTAAATAATTGAGTACATTTTTACTGGTGAAATATGTAAAAAATTCCATGAAACTCATAAATACTTAATCATTTTTACAAATCCTAGAAAATATCAGTGTGCTCATTTTACAAGGAAGTTTTACAAAGGTAATTAATGCAAAAAAGCATTTCATCAGTGCTCAGAATTTATCATTCCAAGCATTCATATTCAAGGAAAGAATTGCAAGTATAAGAAATGTGGAAGAGTTTTATATAAAATTTCAAGAATTATTCTGTGCAAGAAAATTCATGCAGAACAAATGATTTACAAATTTAAGAAATATGTTAAAGCATTTAAAAATTTCTCAATGCTCTATCACCATAGTGTTAAACACTACAGATGTGAAGATTGTGGCAAAGTTTTTAATCAGAGGTCAGCCCTTATGAAACACAAGAAGAGTCATTCTGGAAAGAAACACTACAAATCTACAGAATGTGGAAAAGAATTTATTGAAATTTTATACCTCACTCAACATCAGAAAATTCAAAGTTATGAGAGACCATACAAATATGGAATGTGGAAAAGATTTTAAATACATCTCAACATTTACTCAACACCAGAAGATTCATATTGGAGAGAAACCCTACAAATGTACAAATGTGGGAAAGAATTTATTCAATTTTTACAACTTACTCGACACCAGAAGATTCATATTAGATGAATTAGTGATGAGAGACCACATGAATGTAAGGAATGTGGCAAAGGCTTTAAGTACAGTAAAGTGCTTATTATACACCAGAAGATTCATAGTGATGAGAGGCCATATGAATGTAAGGAATGTGGCAAAGGCTTTAGGAATCCTTCAAACCTTGTTAAACACAAGAAGATTCACAGTGATGAGAGACCATACAAATGTAAGGAGTGTGGAAAAGATTTTAAATACATCTCAACATTTACTCGACACCAGAAGATTCATATTAGAGAAAAACCTTACAAATGTACAGATTGTGGGAAAGCATTTATTTGAATTTCACACCTTACTCAACACCAGAGTGTTCATAGTTATGAAAGACCATATAAATGTAAGGAATGTGACAAAGGCTTTAAGCACAGTAGAGCCTTTATTATACACCAGAAAACTCATAGTGATGAGACCACATGAATGTAAGGAATGTGGCAAAGGATTTAAGGATTCTTCAACCCTTATTAAACACTAGGAGATTCACAGTGATGACAGACCATAGAAATATAAGGAATGTGGAAGAGATTTTAAATGCATGTCAGTCCTTACTCAACACCAGAAGATTCATACTGGAGAGAAACCCTACAAATGTACAGAATGTGGGAAAGCATTTAATCAAATTTCATACTTACTAAACACCAGAGTGTTCATAGTTATGAGAGACCATATAAATGTAAGGAATGTGAAAGGGTTTAAGTATGGTAAAGCCCTTATTCAACACCAGAAGATTCATAGAAATGAGAGACCATAAAAATGTAAAGAATATGGAAGAGATTTTAAATATATCTCAACTCTTACTGAACATCAGAAGATTCATACTGCACAGCAGCCCTACACTTGTAAAGAATGTGGTAAAGCATTTATTCAAATCTCAAAACTTACTGAGCACCAGAAGATTCACAGAGATGAGAGACCATACAAATGAAAGAAATGTGGCAAAGTTTTTAATCTCAACTCAACTCTTATTCAAAACCAGACTATTCATACTGGAGGGAATTCTTATAAATGTAAATAATGAAGAAAAGCATTTATTCAGATCTCACAGGTTTTTCAACACCAGAGAATTCTCAGTAATGAGAGACCATATGAATGTAAATAATGTGGCAAAGACTTTAATTATCATCCAACCTTTATTAAGTATCACAAGGTTTATAGTGAAAAAAGATAATACAAATATACTGAATGTAACAAACATTTTAAACTCAACCCTTATTCAATGCCAAATAATTTATATTGGAGACAATCAAATAAATACAAAGAATGAGACAAAGCTCTTAATAGGAGCTCATACCTCATTAAGCACCAGAGAATTTATACTTGAGAGAAACCCTAGAATGTCAAAATGCCTTTAAGTATTGTCCAACTCTTAGTGTATACCAAAGGACTCATAAAGTAGAGAAGCACTACAATTGTAAAAAATGTGGCAAAGCTTATAACTGAAGCCCAACTCTTACTCAGCAATAGAGGATTCATACTAGAGAGAGACCATACAAATCTAGAAATGTGATAAAGTCTCTCACAGTTGTTCACTCTTTACTACATTCTAGAGAATATATATGAAAGATCCTGCAAATAAAAAGAATGTGTCAAAGACTTTAGTAATTGCTCACACATTTTTAAATGCCAGAGAATTCAAGAAGTCACAAATTCTAATAATATAATTTGTCAAATTTTTATTCAAATATCAAACTCTCTTCAACATCAGACCATTCATATCAAATTCTCATGCTGGTAATAGATGCAGAAATCCCTTATCAAAAATATATACTTTTGATAACAGCCAAATACTTTTGATTACAAATATTCACAAATGAGAAAATTATGCCACAAAATTTACAGCACCTATTTCAATATGTATACCGATTACCAGTGAGAAATGTTATGAATATGGATAATGTGGCATTGCCTTTATATGTTGCTTAAAATATTCTGAACATAATAAGTTTATGTGATAGAAATAAAGATATCTTCATTTTTCAATATAGTACAGATAGTTCATTGCTGAAATGATATTGATTTATTATAAATCAAATTTACTACATATGTTCAGTCTTCAATGTTGGAGAAGATATAATTCTCCATCATTATAGGAGAGGAAAAAGTTTTATCATTAAGGATTTTTACTTTGTTTTTTTTGGAGATTTACAATGGAATTTGAAATGCTATATTTATATCACACATGGATTTTGTTATTAAAAATAAGTAAATATTTCTCCATTTTTAGCAGTCATGTATTTAATTATATTGAAATATGTTGATAACATAATGTAAAATGATACTATTTGGTAAATAGTATGTAGCAATTTCTAAGTCTTTTAGGCAGTGTAATGATCTTCAAGGAATTTAGAGATTATTCATTCCATAAATAATGTTTTCACTATTTCTTTTTTTAGTAATCACATGGAAATTAAGATAGTAATAGGAAAGATATGGAAATATGAGAGTAAATGCAGATATCTTTTTCTTCTAAATACTTAAAATTATATGATGCAATAGTTTTTCATGTGCCAACCCTTTGTGTCAACAACACATCCACACATTGGTTTTGATTGAAATTGAAGTGAATATCCAAATTTTACATATTGGCTAATTTTAGTAGTAAGAGAATCATGGAAGCATTAATTGCATGTGTGGGTAAGTCAGAGGGAGAGAAGAAATGTGTTTGCTTATACCTTATTTTAGAAGAAAGGCATTATTTAACTAAAACAGAATTTCAATATTGTTCATGTACTACAAGTAAACTAGAAAGTTTGAATATCTGAAAATATCTAGGTTAGGTAAAAAAATTCTTTTTTTCCAAAATATTGTGGTTCCTTCTTAAAAATCTCCCTGTCAATTCTGTCTTTTCTGCTTTTCTGTTATTCATGCAATACAATGTATGACTTTTTATTTAAGGTTTCTGAAATTTGCTACATGACCTGTTTAGTATTTTTTAAGAATAATTTTAATGACTTTTAGTGGCATTTAATAATGAGCTTGAAGTCATACTTTCTCACTGAGGATGTTGACATATATTATATTGCATTAACAATGCTCCAATATTTCTTACTGAATTGCAGAACACTATGTCATGTGAGGTTTATCATTTCAAGTTATGCCATATCAAAACTTTAGTGAATTCACTGGCCCTTTGATCAGGTGAAAACTGGGTAGGCTTCATACATCTGATGTTGTTTTGAGGTTTCTATGAAATAAAAATCACAAAAAGGTGGGTTTTAATACATTCTCTTAACAGATAGAAAAAATGCCTTTATGAGACAATTAGTTCATACCTCCATGCATCTGATTGTCCCTGATGCATCTGATTGTCCTCTGCCTGGAGGGCTTGGAGCAGGTGGTCAGTTGGCCCTACCTATCCCAGTATGACCTTGTTGGGGAGTGTCCCTTTCCCTTGTCACTGGTCGAGAAGAGCAAGGGGGCTAAAGACCGCAACAGGTGAATCAGGACATCTTTGTCTTGTTGCAGGTTTAGAAGAACTATTTCAAAATTTTTCTCCATTTAAAATTATGTTTACCTAGAATTTAGCATATATAGCTTTTACAATATTGAGGTACATTCCTGGTATCCCAATTTTTCTAGTGTTTTGAGCAGAAAGGGGCATAATATTTTGTCAAATACTTTTTCTGCATTTATTCAGATTATCATATGATTCTTGTCATTAAGTCAATTTTTGTAGAGTAATACATTTCTTGATTTCCATATGAATTACATTTTCATCCCTGGGATGAACCCCAACTGATCACAGTGAGCTACCTTTGTAGTATAGGTTTTTATGTGATTTCCCAAAATTTTCTTGAGAATTCTTGCATCTCTGTTTATGAGGAATGTTGATCTGATGTTTTCTTTTCTTGAAGTGTCTTTGGATTTGATATCAAGGTTGCACTAGCTTCATAGAATGAGTTTGGAATGGTGCCCTCCTTTTCTATTTCATGGAATAATTTGAGACGTATTGGTATGTATTGGTATATTTTCTTCTTTGAAGGTCTTGTAGAACTCTGTTGAGAATGCATCTGGTACTGGGTTTTTCTTAGTTGGTAGACTAACCTTGGTTGTGGACTTAACATAGTATATTAAAATTTAAATAACTTGTGGAAGCAGTGTCTACAATAAATTTGGCCTCTTTTTCAGGTTTTGATTTTTGCATATTAAAGGTTTCATAGCTTTTTCTCCCTCCACACAATTTTTAAATTCTCCATGCAATTGATTTAGATGTTTTCATATTTATAAATCCTCCAGGAGAACAAAAAGACAGCAGGTATACCTTCCTTCTCAAGAATGTGAGGAAAGAAATGTCAAGTTTATGTCTTCATTTTCTCAGCCCTGTGAATCATGGAATATAGTCCCACAATTTCAGTGTTGCTGGGGCATCCTTTACATTAAATGTTCCATTCAATTTTCTCAGGCAAATTCTGGAAGATGATTAGGTACTTGGCAGTGAGAACTGACATAAAGTCTCTTTAAGTTAGTCTCTTGCTTGATCCAGAGTTCTGTGGGCCCATTGTCATTGCCAAATTGAATAGCAGGGTCAGGGCTCCAGTGCAGGCATTCTCTTCCATCTCCTTAACACATGCCTTACAATTTTTGGTCTATTGAATACTGAAAAAGTGATTGTAGCTTCTTTGTGTGTCATCGCATGAATAGGAAGAGTGAAGGGATAAATGATTTAATCTTACACTGCAGTTTTAGCAAACTACATTTCTAATGAAAGGATTATTGAGAGTCCATCCTCTTGATATAATGCTTATGAAATGAATGCAGTGAGTTTATGGATAAATGCAGAGAAACAAAGGGATTCAACAAAGAACCCCTGGGAGGAAAGAACAGATATCCTGTCAGCAGGATGAATCACAGGTGATATTTAAGGTTGAAAAGTTGAATTTTATAAAATTTGGAGCTACAATTCCAGTTTTCATGATGTGATAATTCCTACACCAAGATGTGTGTGTTTTGTGAAAAATCAGAAGGCCACATTTCAGAAATAGGAGAATTGAAAACAGGAGAGTTTTGGTTCATAAACTCCTTGGTGACATTAGCTAGAACTTCAGGGTAAGGATGGTTTGTTGAAAAAAACAAAGTGGACTTTTTTTTTTGGTGGGGTACTGTTGAATGGACCCAGGGATGCTTTACAATTAGATATATTCCCAATTCCCAGTCCTTTTAATTTTATTTTTTATTTTGGGACAGTTTCACACTAGGTGTCTTAGAACTTCACTAAGTTGCTGAGGCTTGTCTTAAACTTGGCATCTTCCTGCCTCAGACATTCAAGTTACTATTGTGACATGAATGCCTAGTCAAAGTGAGCTTTAGACAAACAGCTTATCTGTTTTCTTGCCTTTCTACAGATAATAAAGTAACACACACATTTGTTGTAAATGCAATAAAACTTTCAATTTCAAAAGAAATCAAATATTTCAAATATAAAATCTAGGCATTGGTAAAAGGCAAAATGAAATTCAACATGTCACAATCTTCTTGACATATTATTGTCACTAAAGAGTAAAAGGGAGTGTCTGCCATGAACAAGTTTAAAAGAACTTAAAGTCCTCAGTTTGAATTGATATTGGTTGGAAGTTGTTGAAATATTTCTTAACTTAGAAAACTAAATGCTTATTCATTCATACACTGAAGGACACCTGAGGACTGAGAAGACCCCCAAACTCCTGAGTCTCCTTCAAAAAATCTGCCTGTGTTTCTCAGTCTTCTATCATTCTGCTCATGATGCATGAATTCAGACATGTGAGAAGCAGCATTAGAAATATCTCAAGTATCATATACTTGGTACCATTTCTTTTCTTTTAAAATCATGTATTCCTGAAGGTTGTACTTAATTTACCTCAATTAACATTCAAGTCTAAACTTTCTAATCATTCAGTGACTAAATAGAAAGTGTACTTGGAAAATATTTTTATCAAGATTACTATCAATTCTAAACATCATTAATCAAGATATGGGTGATAAGAACAGCAAAAAATGCTTTAGAAAATAAAGTATTTCTTGGGAAAGATAAAATAAGTTTCCAATAGATTATTGTAAACTGCCCTTCTTTGCTACAGAATTTTCAGTAAAATTACACTAAAAGACTTTGTTGTATTTGTAGATCCATCAGTAAATTTCACCTAACCAAAATATATCTTGGTCTTTAAAAAGTCACTACTTATGCAAAAATTGTTTCAATTTTTTTGTTAATTCTCAGTGATTTTGCATGAGTAAAGAATAAAGCTAAGAGATCAGTTGGGAGAACTGATTGTAAAAATTTTTATGAATTAAGGGGCAATGATTTTTACATAGGACGATATATACTGTAGACACATGTACAGTCCTATGGTTGTCAATAATAGCATCAATCTTCCTAGCCATAAAAATAAATTTTTATTGTATTGCAGATTTATGTTTCTTCTAGTATTTTCCTTTCTCCTTTTATCTCTTTTTTTTTTAAGTTTAATGAATCTGTATCAAAAATTACTCTTTTGGAAAACTCTTACTTTAAATTCTATGTCCTTTCTCAGAGATATGCATTAGTAAAGAAGAACTCTAAAGCTAAGTGATGGGCACAGCGGGCTCAGCAGGCACAGAGCACACGCAGGCCACGATGACTCAGCACGGCCCGAGGCACGAGCCCGCAGCCCGCCAAACCACCATGCACCAGGCATGTGCGTGGGAGGGAGCGCGGTCACCCCACCGCAGCCTTGCGCTCAGCCTTGACCTCGCCGTGGCTGCTTGCCCTGGACTGCCATGGAAGGAGAAAGGAGGCAATAGCAGTGTTTCCAGATCATCTTTGGACATCCTCGAAGAGCTTTGCTGCCTTCTGAGCTAATATGACCGATACCTAGCATCCAGCAAAATAATGGCAGCTGCTTACCTTGACTCCAACTTGAAACACACACCACACTCAAGTGCTAAGACCCACCTGGGTCCTGGCATGGAACGTTCCTCTGGTGCCATGGAGAGAGTATTGAAGGTCTTTCATTATTTTGAAAGCAATAGTGAGCCAGACACCTGGGCCAGTATTATCAGGCACAGAGATGCTACTTATGTCTGGGGCATCATCCAGAAGATAGTGGACAGACACAGAGTGAAGCGCATGGCTTGCTACTGGTTCTGCCTCAGCCACCTGCGGTCGGAGGAGGTTCACTGTCTCCATGTGGTCATAGGTGTCTCCAGCGTGAGGGAGAAGTATGAGCTTGCCCACCTGCCAGAGGAGTGGAAATATGAATTGAGGATTCGCTATTTGCCAAAAGGATTTCTGAACCAGTTCACTGAAGACAAGCCAATTCTGAATTTCTTCTACCAACAGGTGAAGAGTGACTACATGCTAGAGATAGCCGACCAAGTGGACCAGGAAATTGCTTTGAAGTTGGGTTGTCTAGAAATATGGCGATCATACTGGGAGATGTGTGGCAACGCACTGGAAAAGAAGTCTAACTATGAAGTGTTAGAAAAAGATGTTGGTTTAAAAAGATTTTTTCCTAAGAGTTTACTGGATTCTGTCCAGGCCAGAACTTTAAGAAAACTGATCCAACAAACATTTAGACAATTTGCCAACCTTAACAGAGAAGAAAGTATTCTGAAATTCTTTGAGATCCTCTCTCCAGTGCACAGATTTGATAAAGAATGCTTCGAGTGTGCCCTTGGGTCAAGCTGGATTATTTCAGTGGAACTGGCAATTGGCCCGGAAGAAGGGATCAGTTACCTAACAGACAAGGGCTGCAATCCTACACATCTGGCCAACTTCAACCAAGTGCAGACCATTCAGTATTCCAACAGTGAAGACAAAGACTGAAAAGGAATGCTGCAGCTCAAAATCGCAGGTGCCCCAGAGCCTCTGACGATGACAGCCCCATCCCTGAGCATCACGGAGAACATGGCGGACCTGAGAGATGGGTACTGCTGGCTGTTGAGTGGAGCCACGCAGTCCTTCATCATCAGATCTCAGAGAGAAGGTGAACAAGCTTTGCCATCAATACCCAAGTTGGCCAACAGTGAGAAGCAAGGCATGCGGACACATGCAGTCTCTGTGTCAGAGACAGACAATTACACCGAGATAATCGATGAAGAAGATACTTACACCATGCCCTTGACCAGGGACTATGAGATTCAAAGAGAAAGGATAGAACTGGGACGCTGTATTGGAGAAGGCCAGTTTGGAGAGGTACATCAAGGCGTATACATGAATTCAGAGAATCCAGTTTTGGTGGTTGCAATTAAAACATGTAAAAACTACTTTAAACAGCGTCAGAGAGAAATTACTTCAAGAAGCTTTAACAATGCATCAGTTTGACCATCCTCACATCATGAAGTTGATTGGTGTCATCACAGAAAACGCCATGTGGATAATCATGGAGCTGTGTGCTCTGGGAGAGCTGAGGTCATTTTTGCAAGTAAGGAAATACAGCTTGGATCTGGCATCTCTGATCGTGTATGCTTATCAGCTCATTACCGCACTGGCATATCTGGAGAGCAAAAGATTTGTACACAGGGACATTGCTGCTCAGAATGTCCTGATATCCTCAAATGATTGTGTAAAATTAGGAAACATTGGATTATCCTGGTACATGGAAGATAATACTTACTATGAAGCTTCCAAAGGAAAATTTTCTATTAAATGGATGGCTCCAGAGTCAATCAGTTTTCGACATTTTACCTCAGCTAGTGATGTGTGGATGTTTGGTGTATGTATGTGGGAGATACTGATGCATGATGTGAAGCCTTTTCAAGGAGTGAAGAACAATGATGTGATTGGTTGAATTGAACATGGAGAAAGATTACCAATGCCTTCATATTGTCCTCCTACCCTCTACAGCCTTATGATGAAATGCTGGACCTATGACCCCAGCAGGTGGTTCAGGTTTACTGAACTTAAAGAGCAGCTAAGCATGATCCTGGAGGAGGAGAAGGCTCAGCAGGAAGAATGGATGAGGATGGAGTCCAGAAGACAGGCTACCATGTCTTGGGACTCTGGAGGGTCTGACGAAGTGCCACCCTAGCTGAGCAGACTTGGTTATCCCAGTCCACGCTCCAGCAAAGGATTTTACTCCAGCCCACAACACATGGTGCAGAGCAATCATTATCAAGTCTCTGGCTACCCTGGCCCACATGGACTCACAACCATGGCTGGCAGCATCTACCCCGGCCCACCGTCTCTCATGGACCAGTCAGAATCATTGAATCACAGGCCCCAGGAGATACCCATGTGGCAGCCCAATGTGGAGGACTCAGTGGCATTGGACCTGAGGGGAATGGGGAGGTGTTGCCTGCATACCTGATGGAAGAGTGGGTGATCCGACAGCAGCAGGAAATGGAGGAAGATCAGTGCTGGCTGGAGAAAGAGGAGAGGTTTATGAAACCTGATGTGAGACTCTCTTGAGGCAGTATCAACAGGGAGGAGGGGAGTTGTCAGGGTCCGAAGGGAAACCAACACATCTATCAGCCTGTGGGCAAACCAGATCCTGCAGCTCCACCAAAGAAAACCTCGCCCCAGAGCCCCTGGCCACCTGGGCAGTCTCACCAGCCTCAGCAGCCCTGGGGACAGCTACAATGAGGGTGTCAAGCCATGGAGGCTTCAACCCCAGGAAATCAGCCCCCCTCCCACTGCCAACCTGGACCGGTCCAATGACAAGGTGTATGAGAATGTGACGGGCCTGGTGAAAGCTGTCATCGAGATGTCCAGTAAAATCCAGCCAGGCCTAACTGAGGAGTACATCCCTATGGTGAAAGAAGTTGACTTGGCCCTGCGGACACTGTTGGCTACTGTGGAAAAGATTATTCCTGTCCTCCCCACCAGCACACACCAAGAGATCGAGATGGCAGAGAAGCTGCTCAACTCCAACCTGGGAGAGCTCATCAGCAAGATGCGACTGGCCCAGCAGTGCGCCATGACCAGCTTGCAGCAGGAGTACAAGAAGCAGATGTTGACTGCTGCCCACACCCTCGTGGTAGATGCCAAGAACCTGCTGGATGCCATTGACCAGGCACAACTGAAGCTGCTGGGGCAGGTGAGGCCACACTGAGCCTCCCCTGGAAGCTGCTCACCAGCCTTCCACCAGCAACCAGAGCAGCCATGTCCTCTGGCACCAGCCAGCACAGCAGCTCCAGCCCAGCAGCAGTTGGTTGAAAACCTCTCACATAAGTTTAACCACATCTTGACTTGGGTTAATTTTTGTCCCTTTTTTTTTTTTTTTTAAATCATGACGTTCAGAAAAGTCTGGGGTCCAAAATGTGGCATTTTTAAAGAATGAAAATTATACATTAAGAAGCTTTTAAGAATATGAGGCCGGGTACAGTGGTGCACACCTTCAATCCCAACAGCTTGGGAGACCCAGGCAAGAAGTCTGTAAATTCAAGGCCAGCCTCAGCAACTCAGCAAGGCCCTGTGTCAAAATGAAGTTAAGGCAGGAATGTGAAGAGCAGCCCGCGTTCCTGTTGGGGTGTTCCAGTGGAAACGGCCTGGGGGCTACTTTCACTCCTGACCCTCTTTCACTGAATATAGGAAGGATAGAATGTGAGAATGTGATGAAGAATCCCAGGATGCCGAGGATTCCTTTCTTGCATAGTGTTATTATCCAGACTGGGGTTTTGCTAGAACACCCTTCTGTTGCAATATGCTAATCCCATTTACAAAGAAATAATATAAAAGCTATATTTTGAAGACTTGAGTCATTTCAGGAAAACCTATGTACACCCTTCTGTCTCCCACCTTTCATGTCACATGAACATTGAAGCACTGCATTGGAGCCAAGAGCCGCATCTTCTCACCAGGATAAGGTGCCTGTTGGTTGTTGTGTGATTTCTCTTGGAAGCAGAAACGTTTTGTACCAGAACACTTCCAGACTGCAGAAAGGAGTCCAGAACCACTGTTTTCCATTTTTATATGATTTATAAGGAAAGATTAAAGCCATGTTGGCCCCTATAGCCACAGGTGCTGGCTGACCCTCATCGTGTCTATTTTCCCCATGGAGAACTAAGCGGGACACAGGTGTTTGGTTCTCTAGATGTCCAGCTATTGCACCATTGTCCTCTTAGATAATTCTGAAGAACACAGCCTCCCTTTTGTTTGTCAGGGGATATGAATTATTCTCAGGAAGAATATAATGAACTGTGCAGTTACTTTGACCTATTAAAAAGGTGTTGCCATAAAAAAATAAATAAATAAAGGTAAGTGATGAACTACATGAAACAGTTCCAGAAATATGACAGGTATCAAGGAAAAGTGTTTTCCAACCACAGGAGATAATGACTGACACCAGATAAATGTGCCCGGGCTATGTACACTATTATCACTATACAAATATCAGTCATGAAAATTTCATATTTTATATGATAATTAATTGCAAATTATTCTACTCATCTCCTGTATTTGTTCATTCCTAGGATATTCTCTTTAATTTTGTAAAGTATATTAATTTGTAATACAAATTGTTAAATCATACCACATTTTACTTTTTTGGTATTACTTTTGCTCTTTTATTGATTAAATAAATTTAATATGACTTTAGGATAAATTTTGTCATACTTCCAAAAGCATGGAATAAAATTTGTTCCAGTTCAATTCTGAGCACTTCTTGTTCTCTTCTCTCACAACTCTATCAATCTCTCTGCAATTATAGTTTTTCAAACATTAGCTTCTTATTGTTGAGATCCCCATATATGGATTTAGGAAAGTTCCTAAGTTCCTCTGAATTTTGCTGAGTAGCCTCCTCTCCCTCCTCTGCCACTTTTTTCTTTTCGATTTGGAGCTGAGGCTTCCAAGATGAAGTTCTATGCCACAGATATCTTTATTTTTTTTATTTATTTTTTTTTATTTTATTGTAAACAAATGGGATACATGTTGCCTCTCTGTTTGTACATGGCGCAAAGGCATACCATTTGTGTAATCATAAATCCACATACAGTAATGTTGTTTGATTCATTCTGTTATTTTTTCCCCTTCCCCCCACCCCTCCCACCCCTCTTTACCCTCTATACAGTACTTTCTTCCTCCATACTTGCCCCCCTCCCTAACCCTAACTCTAACCCTAACACTAACCCTTCCCTCTACCCATTATGTGTCATCCTCCACTTATTAGCGATATCATTCATCCCTTGTCTTTTTGAGATTGGCTTATCTCACTTAGCATGATATTCTCCAATTTCATCCATTTGCCTGCAAATGCCATAATTTTGTCATTCTTTATGGCTGAGTAATATTCCATTGTGTATATATACCACAGTTTCTTTATCCACTCGTCAATTGAAGGGCATCTAGGTTGGTTCCATAGTCTGGCTATTGTGAATTGAGCAGCTATGAACATTGATGTGGCTGTATCTCTGTAGTATGCTGATTTTAGATCCTTTGGGTATAGGCCAAGGAGTGGGATAGCTGGGTCAAATGGAGGGTCCATTCCAAGTTTTCTAAGGAATCTCCACACTGCTTTCCAGAGTGGCTGCACTAATTTGCAGCCCCACCAGCAATGTATGAGTGTACCTTTCTCCCCACATCCTCGCCAACACCTGTTGCTTGTATTTTTGATAATCGCCATTCTAATTGGGGTGAGATGGAATCTTAGGGTGGTTTTGATTTGCATTTCTCTTATTACTAGAGATGTTGAACATTTTTTCATATGTTTATTGATTGCTTGTACATCTTCTTCTGTGAAGTGTCTGTTCATTTCCTTAGCCCATTTGTCGATTGGATTATTTGTATTCTTGGTGTAGAGTTTTTTGAGTTCTTTAGAGATTCTGGAGATTAGTGCTCTATCTGAAGTATGATTGGCAAAGATATTCTCCCACTCTGTAGGCTCTTTCTTCACATTACTGATAGTTTCCTTTGCTGAGAGAAAGCTTTTTAGTTTGAATCTATCCCAGTTATTGATTCTTGCTTTTATTTCTTGTGCTATGGGAGTCCTGTTGAGGAAGTCTGGTCCTAGGCCGACATGTTGAAGATCGGGACCTACTTTTTCTTCTATAATCTGCAGAGTCTCTGGTCTGATTCCCAGGTCCTTAATCCATTTTGAGTTGAGTTTTGTGCAGGGTGAGAGATATGGGTTTAGTTTCATTCTGTTGCATATGGATTTCCAATTCTCCCAGCACCACTTGTTGAAGAGGCTATCTTTTCTCCATTGCATATTTTTGGCCCCTTTGTCTAGTATTAGAAAGTTGTATTTATTTGGGTTTGTGTCCGTGTCCTCTATTCTGTACCATTGATCTACCTGTCTATTTTGGTACCAGTACCATGCCGTCTTTGTTACTATTGCTTTGTAATAAAGTTTAAGTTCGGGTATTGCGATACCCCCTGCTTCATTTTTCCTGCGAAGGATTGCTTTAGCTATTCTGGGTTTCTTATTCTTCCAGATGAATTTCATGATTGCTTGCTCTATTTCTGTAAGGTACGTCATTGGGATTTTAATTGGGATTCCATTGAATCTGTATAGCACTTTTGGTAGTAAGGCCATTTTGACAATATTAATTCGGCCTATCCAAGAACATGGGAGATCTTTCCATCTTCTAAGGTTTTCTTCGATTTCTTTCTTTAGTGTTCTGTAGTTCTCATTGTAGAGGTCTTTTACCTCTTTTGTGAGATTGATTCCCAAGTATTTTATTTTTTTCGATGCTATGGTGAATGGGGTAGTTTTCATAATTTCTCTTTCTGAGGATTCCTCACTTATGTATAAAAATGCATTGGATTTATGAGCATTGATCTTGTAACCTGCCACTTTACTGTCAAAAGACATAGACTGGCAGATTGGATCAAAAAGAAAGATCCAACAATATGTTGCCTGCAAGAGACTCACCTCGTAGAAAGAGATACACATAGACTAAAGGTGAAAGGATGGGGGAAAACATATCATGCACATGGACTCAGCAAAAAAGCTGGGGTATCCATCCTCATTTCAGATAAGGTGGACTTCAAGTCAAAACTAGTCAAAAGGGATAAAGAAGGACATTACATACTGCTTAAGGGAACCATAAATCAGCAAGACATAACAATCATAAACATCTATGCCCCAAACAGTGGCTCATCCATGTATGTCAAAGAAATCCTTTTCAATTTCAGAAACCAAATAGACCATAACACAATAATACTAGGTGATTTTAACACGCCTCTCTCACCACTGGACAGATCTTCCAAACAAAAATTGAACAAAGAAACCATAGATCTCAATAACACAATCAATAATTTAGACTTAACTGGACATTTATAGAATATACCATCCAACCAAGAGCGAATACACTTTCTTCTCAGCAGCACATGGATCCTTCTCTAAAATAGACCATATATTATGCCACAAAGCTAATGTAAGCAAATACAAGAAGATAGAGACACTACCTTGTATTCTATCAGATCATAATGGTTTGAAGTTAGAAATAAATGAAAGAGTAAAAAACAGAAGCTACTCCAACACCTGGAGATTAAACAATATGCTATTACATGATGAATGGATAACAGAAGATATTAGGAAGGAAATTAAAAAATTCTTAGAGGTAAATGAGAACAAAGAAACATCATATCAAAGTCTTTGGGACACTATGAAAGCAGTACTTAGAGGAAAATTTATTTCATGGAGCGCATTCAATAAAAGAAGTAAAAATCAACAAATAAACAACCTAACACTTCAGCTCAAAGCCCTAGAAAAAGAACAGACCACAGATATCTTTAAATAAGCTCTGAGTAGACTGGTAATCTTGGTGTTGCATCTCATATTTGACAGTACCTGTCTTACAGTAGCAGAGAGGGCATCCCCAGAGGAAAAGAAAAGTACTTTCTTCCATTCTCTGACTTTGGTAAAAAATCATCATCTGGATGAAAACATTTTGCATATAGGTCTCATTTTTTGAAGATGGTGGGCTGTTTTTCTTTTTTTTCCCTGAGTACCAGTCATAATAAAGAAATCTAAGGTTTCCTATATTGATCCACAGTAGTTAAGGTCTGGAATAAAATAAAATTAAACACAAACATAATTAATGGTATTTGGGAATGTAAAAAACATTTAATAAATGTATTTCTCATGTCTGTCTAAAGAAAACAACTCAAGAGTATTGGCACTCAATATCAATGACTATATTCCCTTACAGTGTTTGATTTCCAAGTGCTTGATTATGAGAAGAAATCATGGAGAGTAAATGGGGATATCTAGTGATGGATAGAAAAGAAACAAGGGAGGGAGGAAGAGTGGGAAATAGAGAATGAAGACACAAGGTAGTATTCAAGACAAATGGGATTGCTTTTTGTGAAAATAAAGAGGTTAAATAGGTCTCCTTCCAGAATGATCCAGATTTCTCGTCGCTCTTTAGTTTCATCTATTGTTAGGATGCATTTTGACATAATCACAAAAACATGGACAATAATTAACTCTAATTTTGTCCCCAGCACTCACCCTTAAACTGGATTTCCCCTGCTCTCAGTCTACTCTATTGAGCCCTCTGCAATTTAAATATAGTAATTTATTTTAAAATTAGTGTCTAGTGAAATTAGTGATTTGGCTTTTCTGGCACATGAGCTTGGAGTAAAGCCTTTCCTTACTCTGCACAAGTACATTTTGGAATAAAATAAAATGAAATATAAACTTATGTAATGGTTTATGGGAATGAAAAAACACACACTCACTTAAATTTAAATACGTACAAATACAGAAGTGCATTACTGAATGATGAATCTCAAAATAGTGCACTCAACATCAGAGATTTAAACAAAAATTATATATCTCTGTTAAAATACAAAAATGACAACCACTAGGAGTGAACCCTAAATTTCAACAATAGAACATTTTGAAGAATAACTAAAGATGTGATAGGAGTTATAGATCACAAACAAGAGAATCTAAAGCATTTCTAAGACACAAAATTCTTTTTATTTTCTTGAAATTGCTTACACCTACCACAAACCAGCCACATAACTAATGTCTCTGATTTTATTCTTTAAATGTAAATTCTTTCAAACACATGTTCTTGTATCATTTCTTACCCTACAAAGCACAATCAAAAAATTCCAAGAACCATGGCAATGATGAGAACACCACATACTTCACACAATTCTACAAATTATGGCTTCAGAACATTCATGAAATCAACAAAAGTCTGTACAAATTCTTCATTTGAATTGAGACTGAAACTCCAATGATAAGGGAAAACAGTTTTTAAATACCCACTTTGAGTCATCAGCAGAAGCAGTAATATATATTCAATACAAACTCCCTCATTTCTTAAAAAGAAAAGAAAACAAAATAAATAAAAAAAAACAGTATCTTCCTAATGCACCACACAACAGACTGAGAAAATGCAGTGCAAAAAGCAGCTCTCTTTTGTCATCATCTCTAGGGTTCCCAGCTGCCATTTAGGCTGACATAGAGCAGTCCCAAGTGTACAAGTCCAATTAATTTGCAGAGATACTGGAAGTATGCCACAGAAGTCTACTACTTCCCACAAACTACTGCAGTTGACTTTTGAATTTCATGCCATGGAATTCTGGTGTGTTTCATTATTCAAGAACTTGCTGATTAAATACTCACATCAGCATTTTCATGAGAATGTTATAAACTATCAGCTCCTGACAGGTATCTCATCTCTATAAATGCCTACTCTTAAGGAATCCAGGTCACAAGGGAAGGACTGCTAGTTCCTACCACAGCACCTTGCTGGAAACTCTCATTGGAATGAACTCCCATTTAAAAGTGCTACTTTTTCAACTGTGTTCTATTCAGTTGATTTAACACAGGATAAAATGTTGAGAAACTGAAAGACTTATTATCTGAAGAGGCACAGAATGGTAGGTGACTGGATCCTCTTCTGTTATGACTCTGTGAAATGCTCTGCTGGAAAACCATCTGAAGGCAAAACTTTCTAATGAATGTTTAATTTCATATTTGAAAACATTTCTGCCAAAAACCTTAGTTTCATGACAAGACTCACAGTCCTGAGGGGAGGTGACATGAGAGAAACATTTTTCCATGTCTATTTAAAGAGGAAAATGGTTGTAGTTGAATACAGACCAATTTTCCCAGTGAACAAATTTGGCCTGGGTCAGGAGGAGAGGAAGGCACATGGGGTAAACATTATATGCCCAGGTTGTTATTATTTATGGAGCATTATGGATTGATACAATTAGCCTTTGTAGACATGTTGGGAGTGGGCAGGTTTTCAGGGCTCTGCTTGGCCCTTCTCAAAGTGTGGCTGACCATGCTTCAGCATCAACACATAAGTGGACATGAGTATAGACCTTAGACCAACTGTGCTCCTTGAGTGACTTCAGTGTGATTTGACTCTTATGGCTTCCCTGACATGGCCCTTGTGAAGGAAGGTCCCCTGTTGAACAAGAAGGGGGCTGAGGTTGGCAGAGTGCCCTACTTATGATGCTAGGCACTCAGGAGGCTAAGCAGAAGGATCAAGTTTGAAGCCACCCTGAGCATCTTAGAGAGACCCCAGGGTCCCAACCTGAAGGCCCTCCCAGCCTGACAAGTGGAAGGAGTTGAAATGGAGAGGGACTCAGGGTTATGGGTCAGGTTGAGGCTGCCCCTGAGGGCAGCACACACCTTGAGCTTGGCGTTTGAGGACTTGGGGTTTGGGTACACTGCCACCCTATTCATTACCAGGATACCTGCAGGTTTTGGTAAATCCCAGAAACTCTTAGAAAGGAGGACTAGGGGGTGAGAAAAGGAGAGCACCTGGGCCCCTCTTGACCAAGCATCCTCACCTGTGCTACAGTTCTGCAGTCACACAAGGTCCATTTGCTTCCTTCCCCAAGACTTCAGGCATTTTAGCCTCCTATAAAACCCTTGCCCCTGGGGAAATCTGTTGGGGAGGCAGGGTGATAATAATGACATGCCACACTCTGTAGCACTGGGGACTCTGGGCAGGTCTGTGGTGGAGGGGCAGGTCTGCCTGGTCACAGGTGACCTGACTGAGAAGCCCTAGGGACAAGGGAAGATTGAGGTAATGTGGTGGACTTTCATCCCACTTGACACTGAGGACCTCACAGGAGAATGTGACTCTTGCTGTCAGGGTCAAAGACCTAGTAAATCATGTCTGGGTGGGGTTCCAGCAGGGCCAGACACTAAGCAGTGTGCACCTGCCAGGTAAGGGCTGGAAAAGGGGAGCAGAGAAGGGGAGAACAGGTGTCTCAGGGCTGATCATGAGGAACAAAGGTGAGAGACAAAACTTTGGGTCCCTGTGCACATGATGGGGCAAAGAGATCCCTTGTTCCAGCAGGCACTGGATGGTACACTGAAGCTGTGTTACCCAGTCTCCACAGTCACATTGTGACCTAATCCCTGATGCCTGGACAGCACCCCCAAACCAGACATTCATAAACTCTGTGATGACCATGTCAGAAACAAGCTGAAACCAGGCTCTTCAGACTTCAGACTGCAGACAGAGGGGGAAGAGGTCATTAGGTCTAAAGAAAGGTTACATTGGTGGACACAGACTGTACAAAGGGCCTCACACCCTCTCCAAGGCCTTGGTAACAAAGTCAGCTGTGCCTGCCCTACCCCCATGCCATTATAACATCAGAAAATGTAACTGAGTTAAGGAGAAAGGCTGGCCTGGGCACTGTTCCCAGACCACCATGGGGAGAGAACACTGGGGAGGAGAGGATACAAGAAAGATTCCATGAGGCCACAGATCAGCCTCAACATCACATCAGAAGAGTAGACAAAAGGAGAACAGTGAGCACTACATTCACATGATTAATAAGTACATAAACTGTCCTGTGAGCCAGGCCCCCTGGCCAGCAGTACTCAGTCTCCTGTGCCCTTGGGTTAAGCATTCCTCACTTTGAAGTTTTCAGCCTGCTCAGTCCCTTGTTTAGGCTCCTCTTACACGCCATTGCTCAGGGTCTTCTGTGTCCCATGGGCGAATAACCTCTAACATCAGTGCTCAGTCTCTTCTCAGTACAGTGGGTGGGAAAATTTCACCCCCCAGTTCTCACTCTCGAGCCCTAGGTAATATTGTTCTCTTAGAGAACTCTTAATCACATTTTGGCTAATGTACATCTCTGGACTTAAATGCATGTCAAGGCCAACACTACTGAGCAAACTTGGAAAATGTGGATACTTCCTATTTCCAACAATATCAGTAGGCCTTTGGTGATGCCATAGAGACAGCTTCCTCACCAATGTCTGCAAACACAAGATAAGTTTAATGGTTGTCAATTCCAATAGCACTGAGGACCTTGTTCCACCACTCATAGTTCATCATTTCCACAACTTTGCTCAAGTGACTCAGCTCTCATGAGTGATGTAGTGATGTAACATGCCCAGGATTTCTGCCATCTCCCTAATCAGTGGATGGAAAGCATATATTTATTTTCAGGATCTTCTCTGATATATCACTGACTGCTCTATTTTAACAAGAGTTAAAAACACCTAAGACCTCTGGATCAGGCACAATGCACATCTTCAAGATACAATGTAAAATGTTTCCATGGACAATTTCCTATTATCATGGAGGAGTTCTTCAGAACTTTTATGAAGCACCACTGTCCTACCACCCCTGAAGTAAATGTGAACTTTTCTCTTGAAAATGGTCTAGGGGCTGAGACATCTTGATGAACACCCCTCTCCCAACAGAGGCCATATTCCTCTAGTTCCTGTGGTCAAGCATCCCTCATCTAACTGCTCAGTCTTCTCTGGGTCCTGCCCTAAATCTCCCCTCCACCAGCATTTCTCATGGTCGCCTGTGTCCTATAGGTGAGTGCCCCTCTCCCAAATGTGCTCAGTTTTCTCTGGGTCCTTCCCTAAATATCCAATAACCCATCATTTCTCAGGGTACTCTGACTACCGGGACTGAGGGCCCCTCACCCACTAGTGCTCAGACTCTACTAGGTCCTCTTGATGATAGTCCATTTTCTAACATTGCTCAACATTCTCTGTTTTAGCTGCTAAATTCACCTAACCTGATGTTACTCATTCTTCTCTGGGTTCTGTGAGTGAACCATCTTCAACTAATAGTGCTCAGTTTCCTCTGTGTATTTTTCCTGTGCTACCTAAACATTCCTTGCTCATTCTACTCTGGTCCCTTGGGTGAGTGTTCCTCACCAAAGAGTTCTCAGTCTTCTCACTGTCATGTTCTAGGTTCCCCAAGACTATCCTTGCTCAGATTTCTCAGCTAACAGTGCTCAGTCTTCTCTGGATCCTGTCCTTAATCTCCATTCACACACCATTGCTCTGTATCATCTGAGTCCTGTGGATAGTGCATCTCTTCCACCAGTGTTCAGTTCCATCTGGGTATTGTGTGTGGATACACGTCATCTACCATTGCCCACTCTCCAATGAGACCTAGGCAACCTGGTTTCCTTAGTAAACTCTCTCAGTGAGTCCTGTTAATGTCAATATACCATGTCTAGCCTTACCTGTGTATCCATGCCAATGAGACTGTGGGCACTTGGAGAGATGTGGGTACTTCCTCTTTTAAACAACCTTAATAGGCCATTGGTACTAAATGCAGACAGGCTCCTCACCAATGCCTGAAGCCCTAAGACAATTTAAGTGATGTCAATTCCCACACCACAGAGAACTTAATTCCACCAGTCATCATTCTCCATTTCCACACAATTTCTCAAGTGATATAGCATGCTCAGCATTTCTGACATCTTTCTGAACAGTGAATTTAAAGCATATATTTAAGTATTTTCAGGAACCTCTGATACTTCACAGACTGCTCTCTTTTGACAGGAAAGAAAACCTCCTAGGAACTCTGAGTCAGGAACAATGTAAACCTTCAAGAGACAGTGTGAAATATGGCCAAGGACAATTTCCTATCATAATAGAGACTTCTTTTGACCTTTGAAATGGGACCGTCCCATTTATTCCTGAAGGGAATGAAACATTGGTCCAAGGGACACTTTCAAAAATGTTCCTAAAACTCTAAGTTCTATGGATGAGACCCCCCCCCCCCCGCAGAAGACTTCTGTCTCCTATGGATCCTGTAGTCAAGCACACCGTATCTATCTTGGCTCTCTCTTCTCTGGGTTTGACCCTAAACCTTCTCTCAACAAACATTGCCCAGGGTCTTCTGAGTTCTTTGTGTGAGCACCCCTCATCCAAAAGTTCTCAGTCTATTCCAGGACCTCTGTTTGAGTGTACCTCATGCAGCAGTGCTCTGTGCCATGTGCTAAGTTCCAGTTTACAATCTTATCTTAACCTCCTCTGGCTCCTGTGTGTGATCATAAGTAACCTAACATTGCTCAGGCTTTTCTGGGTTCTTTCTTAACCTAACGTACCTCACCATTGCTTTGTTTCTTCTGAGTCCTGTTGGTGAGCACCACTATTACAATAGTGCCCAGTTTTATCTATTTCTTTTTCTTGAGTTACTTAACCATTCCTTCCTCATTTGTCTCTGGGTTCTTTGGGTGACTGACCCTCACTAAAGAGTGCACAGCCTTTTCTCTGTCTTGTTGCTTTTTCCCTAAGGCAAACCTTGCTCAGACTGCTTTGTGTCCTGTGGATGAGCGCCCCTCATCTGACAGTGTTGTCTTCTCTGGGTCTTGTCCTTAATCTCCATTCACACACCATTTTTCAGTGTCATATGAGTCCTTTGGAGATCTCCCATCACACACAGGAGTTCAGTTTTTGATGAATATTGTTAGTGAGTGAGTCTTACCCTCCAGTATCTTTTCCCTTCCATGTTCTCTTCATGATTGCACCTCATCTAGTAGGGCTTAGTACTCTTCTGGATCTCTCTGTGAGTGCCCACACCCAGCAGTGCTCATTCTCATCTGAGCCATGTGCTATGTTCCCCTAGCCAGTCTTTTATCTGCCTCATCTTCCTTCTGTGTATGACCATATACAGTCTAAGAGTAGTCAGCATTCCCTGGTTTCTGTCTTAACCTCACCTACCACACCATTGCTCAGAGTCTTCTGAGTCCTGTGGTGAGAGGCACTCATGCACAGTTGCTCATTTTTGCTGAATATTATTACAAAGCACCCCTTACCTTTCTGTTCTCACTCTAATCTTCGTCCTCTGGTGAGCACCTATCACCCACCATTACTCAGACTCTTCTGGATTCTATGGATTTGTGTTCCTCATCCACCAGTGCTGTCTCCTCTGGGTCTGTGGGTGTGTGCCCTTGCCTAGCAGTGCCCAGGCTTCTCCCTGTCCTATGCAAAAAAAAAAAAAAAAAAAAAGAAAAAAAGAAAGGAAAAAAAAAAAAAAATCAGATCAAAGGGAACATTTGTCGCACTCAGCTCCTTTGTTCAAAATAAGTGGGTGTTCCTGGTGGAAACGATGCTATTTTTGAGTGCAAGAAGAATTTCCACACATTTCTGTGGCTCTTCACCATGGATTGGCTAAATAGATATGAATGTGTGCTTTATTAGCATTTGCAGGATCACTGCATTAAATGGAGTCAATGGACAAAACAAGAAACCATCCTACAACAGGAGGTAGCTGCTCATTTTCCTGTTGTGGATGCTTCATGTGACCCAGGCTGGGCATGGCCAGGAAGGGACCTGGATTAGAGCAGTGCTGTGTTTGCCTGTGAACATGAATCAGGTGCATCCTGACCAGGGGTATTAGAAAGACTGGATGCCTGTGAACATGACTCAGGTGAGTCTTGAGCAGGGGTAATAGGAAGACTGGGTGCCTTTGAATGTGACTTAGGTGAGTCCTGAGCATAACTGATAGCAAGACTGGTTTGTCTCCGAAAATGACTCAGGTGAGTCCTAAGCAGGTGTGAAAGCAAGAGTTAGTGCAGCGATCCTCAATTCACAGGTGGGAGAACAACAGCCCAGTGGTGCCTCACTCAGTTTATGACTCTGGAATTCATAGTGGGCTGACAGGTCCAAGTGCTTAGTCCTGCCCATGTCCAGCACTGACTTCTGCACACAGGTTACCAGACACACATGGTGCCTGGAGAGGTGCAGCATATCTGGCAGTGTTTGGGTGCAGGGCCAATTCTGTCCATAGCACAACTGTGGAGGCTCTCCCAGACACTGCATTTCCTTCTCCCAACCAGGGTCAAGAGCTGATGTCCTACCCAGTCTCCTCCTTTCCTGTGTCCTTTCCTATTGCTCTTCTCCTGTGGCCACCCTGGTGCATACCTCTTGAGGAACGCAAATCCCTGGGAAGAGCTGGGTTACGGTTCTGCTCACCTTCACTGAACCTGAAGTCAGAGATTTAGAATATCACACTTGCTTCCATGCAGAGCAATCCATAGGGACTTTCAGGAGAAAGAGAATCCACTGAACACAGTCATCCACCCTTGTGAGGCCTGAGGACTCAGCACTTGGCAACATAAATAAAAGAAGGAGAGGGATGTCAGATGGCACACTCTTGGTGGGCAAAGACATTCTTAAAATGAAAATACCAAGTGCCAGTGAGGAGGAGTTGAAATGGACATTTCCAAACATTCAAGCCCAAAGAGCCAGTGGGAAGAACATAGAAAGCTCATGAGAAATGAGAGAACATGCCACAGCCCCAAGTTCACCTTCCTGGGGTCACTAATGCAGATGGAACAATAAGAGGATGCTCTGCCACTGGACCATGTCTAGAAATTGTAAAGCACTTGAAAGGAGAGTTTTTCATGCAGTAAAGCAGGTGGGGCCCATAAAACGTGTAGGGTAATGTGATGCAGAATTTTTTCTTCAGAGAAGGGAGAAAGTGCTTAAGTGGTGAACAGTGAAGGTGAAGCAGCAGAGGAATTGGGCACATTGCAGGGCCACAGAGCAACTGCAGAGAACACCTGGAGAGTGGGAGCAGGTGCTGTGGGATGGATTTAACTGAGGTGCTCTGACTCTGCACATGTGTGGTTCTGCAGTTTGATAATGGGGCTGTGTGCATTTGTGCACAGGTAAGATGTCAAGGAAAACTGTGGCATTCCTTAGCTTGGTGCCTTGTGGAGCATTTGTTTTCTGGAAGATAGAGAGCAGTCCTCCCACATTGAGCTCTTCTCTGGCTGCTTTCCTTTTCCTGGAGAGCCCTTTACCTGAAAGTGCCTGCAGCACTCTCCACTCTGTGGCCCTGTAACTTACTCCAAAACACCCCATTCCTCAGTCTGGCCTTGGCCAGGCCTGAATGCCAACCTCAAGAAGGCATTGCAACAGAGCTGAACCTATCACTCTTGAGGTCAGACTGTGCCCTCTGTGAGCTGCAGAACTGGTCTCCTCCTCATAAATAACCCATTCAGTGGGACTGAGCCTCCTCTGGGGTGTTCTGGAGGCTCCAGGGAGAGCCAGGCTGTGGAATATTAATGGAGAGGCAGAGAAGGTGAGTAAACATTGTGTGGGGTCTGTGGGGCAGGATTGGCAGTGTGCTGGGATGGGGCACCCATATGGGCTCTGATCTGAGGGCCTGAGGGTAGGAGGGGGCTCCTGGTTTCATCCTCCTGTGGATATTGTAGGACAAACATCCATGGTTGAGAGCATTCTTTCTGCCCTGAGTCATGCAAGATACTCCACACACATGGGGTCATGTACAATCTGCATCAAAACTATAAGGGATCAGTGATTGCTTCAGCTTCCAAATGGCAGAGGAGATTCAAGGGGTTGATGTTAATTTGCCAGTGTTACCCAAACAAAGAGGGACAAGTCAGGTACAAAACCTAGGCCCATCTGCCTTGGGGCCATGCTCTGAGTGGTACAGGCAGCACCATCCAGGGGGAGGATGCAGACAGGAGCGGGTCAAGGAGGAGCAATTCCTGTCCTGTGGCCTGTGAGGCTGTTCTGTCTGGGTGTTCCAGTGAGATTACAGGCCGATGTTCTCAAGGTAGCCCCACTAGGTGGTGGGCTCATTTGGATACTTAGACTTTCCTAGACTTAACTTAAGGAGTGCAGATCAGCCTGTGTGTACATAGAAGATGAGGTACAAGGCCAGGGGTCAGTTCCAGACCTCGTTCAGAACTGTGCACATCTGGATCAAGATGAGGAAAAGACCAAGATAAAAACCAGGCAATCACATCTAGAAACACCTAGCCGAGTCCAGCATATGACTGTGAAAAGGGGCAGGGACAGGTGTGTGAGGCAGGGTGAGGCTGGTTCTGCTGAGTGCTCAACTTCTCCACAGGAGGATGGGGATCATACTGGGCCCTGATGCTGGCACTTGGCACATCTGTCTATAAATGTTTAAACCTACAAATATTTGTTGATTTGAGATACTGCATGTGGAATTCAGGATCTTTCTGCCAGACAATATTTTTTAAAAATTTAAACACAGGGTCTCACTAAGGGGCCCAGGCTGACCTCAAACATGGGATCCTGGAACCTCAAGCCCCTGGTAGCTGGCATTCCAGGTGTGACCACTTCACCAGGCTCTGTGGATGTTGTAACTCAGTGACCACACTCAGGGGAAGACTCCTACTTTGTGGGACAGATCAGAGGTCTCTTCTTCAATGACCTTCTTTCTGGTTCTGGATCTCCTGAGTCTTTGGAGGACAATGTGGTCCTGGGACAGTTTTTGTCTTTGCCGGGGAATGTTCTGCAGATTTTTCTGCTGACCAGATCTCAGACAGTGTGTCCAGAACACAGGTGAGAGAGATAGAATGATGGGGAGCACAACTGGATAAAAGTATCTGATCTTGTTGTTTGGTTTATGACCCTGACCAGAGGCACTTCTACCCCTGCAGAAAGGAAAGGTTTTAGTGAAAGGACAATAGAAATATTTGCCTCCCTCCAGAAGTAAGGCAGTGTGTGTTATTTTGGAAATCCCAGATGACAGGTGTTCCTAGCCCTATGAGATGATGGACTGACTCAGTGCTCTGGAGTGGAAAGGAGATGCCCTCATCCAGCCTGGTCAGAGATGGAGTTGAAGAGTCTACCATGTGCCTTTCTGATCAACATTGATAGTGGAATGTGAAAGTCTATTGCTTCCTCTGGCCTCCATCTCTTTGCTCACAGAGCACAGAGATCCTGGGTGGCTCTGGGCAGAAGTCTTGGGTGGGCTCCATGCAGGTCATCAGTGCCCTCATTGTCTCCACCTACCCAGACAATGGCAATGGGTGCTTATTTGAAAAACAATAAAGAATTGAATTGCAGGTAGAATGATTTCCAATGGCCCTGGGTGTGAATTATCAGCCAAAGTTACCTGGTCACTATGCTGGTGCCTCATTGACCCTACAGATGGATCACCTGGGAGCCTGACCCAAACACAGAGGGACTCCCAGCTAGAACTGCAGGAGTCACATTACTAAAGGGATAGATGAGAAAGAGGAGATATGGGCTCTCATCTCCAACTTTAAAGGAAGGTCTGTGTTTGGGGGCTGTGCTCAGATGCATGTACTTTAGGGGTGGATGAGAAGTGGGTGGGTCTCAGAGAGCAAATCTCTGGATGCACACAGCACCAGAATGATTGGGAGTGAGAAGGGATGTAGGTCTGAGCACCTGCTGTGAGCCCCATATCTTCACAGACATCTCAGGGATCTTTATGGTGTACAACCACAGATCCTGGACAGCAGGGCAGCCCCATGAGATAAAAGGGTCCCTGGGCATTTGGACAGGACAAGATTTTAGCGAGGGAAACTGGGGTCTTGGTTGAGCAAGAGACAGGTGCTGACCAGGGTCACTGTCCACTGCAAGTTCACCTGCTACTGCACATGGCACACCCCAGGTATGTACTTCAGGACTACAGGTAAATCTCAGGTGAGAAAACTATTTTAATGCTCACTTTGGTAAAAGGATATTTTCCACTGAATCCTACAGTCTGTCACTTCCCTCTGAGCAGGTACCTGATCAGCTCAAAGGATGGAAAACTTCCATCCCAACGACCCTGACCAGGCTTCTGAGCAGCTTCCCTATCATCCACTAGGGAGCTGGTTGGGAGCTCTGTGTTCTTCTCACTCACAATCTATGAGTTCTCTTGAGGGGATCTCTGCATCAACCTGACATACAGGATCAAATAACACAGTGCCCGACACCCCTCATTTCTGCAGGAAACACTAGATGGGGGATGGAGACAGGACCCAATTAAAATGAGAGAATTTTAAAGAATGTTCAAATTGCTTTTTCCTCAGTGCCTGTCATTTGCTGCCAAAGTCCCAGCTCCCTGCAGGCAGCTATTACCTGCCCAGGAAGGGAGTTTGGCCAGGCCGCAGCCAGGCACAGGAAGGAAGGGAGGACTGGGGACACTGACTGCACTCTCTTCACAACCCCAGATCTCCACTCACGTGTCTCCTGGCCCAGTGCCTGTAAACAGCAGTGCTGTTGTGGATATTGTTGGTAGATCAACTTCTTTTAGCTTTGGCCAAATTGCAATCAAATTCATTTTTTTTCTTATTTTTGATACTAACAAAGGTCCCAGCCCATCAGCAGTGACTCCAGATTCTTGGGTGCCAGGAAGAATAAAGGTCCTCCCAGGTGACTGCTGCCCTGAGGGACTTCCAAAAGTCCCCTGCCTGCTGACCCTGGGCCCTTCACTGAGGTGCTGCTCATGTCCCCTGAACAGTGGTGGCCATGAGCTGGGCCTGGAGTGTCCCAGTTTTCAGGATCAAAGTCCCCTCCTCAACTCCCCACCCTCCTTCCCTTCTCTCCTGTGCCAGGTCCCATAGTAAGTCCTGCTAAGGATATGAAACTCCACCTGCTCAGCCCATCCCAAGCTGCTTCTCAGCTTCAGGGAAATTAACTGGGCGCAATAAGTGCCAAAGGCGAGTTCACATGGGAGGGCCTATGAGCTTGAGGGCTCACCCCATGCTTAATATCCCCTCCCCAGTTCTGCATTGAGGGAGGCTCCTGCTGCATACCAGACCAGAGGAAAATGAGAGGGCATGGGGCAGAGTCCTTGGGTGGGAATGTCCTGAATCTGGTTAGCAGATGGACAAGTTATGTGAGTGAGGGCCAAAGGAAGTCCATAGTTGCAAGTCATGCATAATATCCTCAATGTGACTTTTGACACTCAAGTAATATCCACAATATGAATTATTTCTTTTGTAATAACCTCACTCTGACCTCTGACACTCACATTATATCCTAATTGTGACATTTGACACTCTCATAATACACTCACTATATCCAATGACACTAAGACTATATCCTCACCCTCACCACCTACACTCACATATATCCTCAATGCAATCTTGCAGAATCACATCATGATCTATCTCTGACTTCTGGTATTGTTATAATACCCTTGATGTAGCCTCTCAAACTCACCTATTGTCCACACTATGACCTCTCCCAATCACATAATAGGCTCACTTTGATCTCTGGCACTCACATGTTAGCCCCTATCCTCTGGAATTCACATAATACCCTCAATGTGACCTCTGATATTCATATTACATTCTCAATAAGACCTCTGATATTCACCTAATATATTGAAGTTGGTCCACAGTGTTGACAAAATATCCCTACTGTGGCCTCTGGCATTCACATAATATCCTAAATTTGATCTCAGATACACAAATAATATCTTCATTGTGGTCTCTGAATATCATGTGATGACCACAATGTGCCCTGGCACTCACTGAATATCCTCACTGAGATTTATAATACTTACATGATATCTTCGAAATTGACTTCCTCTTTTTCTGATTGCAATGTGAACTGTTTCCCTCTGCCACACTCTTCCACTCTGATGTTGAGGCTCACCTCAAAGTCTGAGGAATGGAGCCAGCCTTCTATGAACTAAAACCTATGAAACAATCAGCACTTAAATAAACTTTTTCTCCTCTACAAATTTTATGGTCAGATCTTGAGTCACAGCAGCAAAATAGCTGACTGAAACAATCATATACATCATAGTACTTGACAAATCCTAGAATTGCTCACATAAGATACATTGACTACCTAGTAATTACTACTATAGAGATAGCAACAAAATTACATACATATTTTCTGAAAAATGTAGCCACTTGTGCTTTTCCTCTTGAAAAATATACTGTAAGTACATACATATTTGTTTTCTCTTGAACACATGAACATTGAGTTTGGGCAATCATGGTCATGCACACCTGTGATCCCAGGTACTCAGGAGACTAATGCAGGAGAATAAAAATTTGACATTAATTGTCACAATTTAGTAGAACCAGTCTCAGAATAAAAAAAAAAAAATAAGGAGTGCTATTGATGTAGCTCAGTGGTAAATCAACAAAATGTCCCTGGATTAAATACCTTGTACAAAGAACATAAGCAAAAACCCAGTGAATTTGTATAATTTTACTCACATCATAGTGGGTATTTTGTCATTTAAACTGTTTCAATAAAATTGGTTACAGGAAAGACCTTATCCCCATGACATCAAGCTAAAACTACTCTTGAACCTACAAAAGGAGTTCTATGAAGGTCCATGTGTTGTAATTCATGTAGAGGCAGACTCATAAGAGGTAAATTTGAATTGTAGATATTTACTTCTGAGAAAGAAACTGAGAGAAGGAGAAGAAAACAGATATAGCTGGTCTTCTGGTATGTTCCAGGTCAGGGGCTGCATTTTCCTTCCAAAATACCATGTATTTTAAATTGGAAAACTTCCCTCCCTACTATTTATTTTTGTGGTAACTACTTTATTTCCTTTTCAGAATAGTTCATTTTTAGGCCTTTATATTCGGAGCTACCCCTCAATTTGTACACTTCAGTTTTATTCATTTGGTGGATTCATGACCTGTAGTGTTAAACATATTTTCTGTTTCACATGTGAATGTGTTAGTAATCTAGATTTGCAATGGTGCTATTGTTATTAGCATTAGATAATTGCAAATAAAGTAAACCATACTTTTTTTTTACATTTTTTACATACTTTTTTTTTTACATCTGAATGCTTCATCAACTTCAAGAATTAACAAAATGCATATTACCTCATTGCCTGAGGTAACAAAGTTTTGAAAGATTATTATTTTGAAATAATTAGAAGAGAATCACTCTCCATTGCATTCAGGAAACCAAACTCTGTCTTTTCTTGGCAACTTTTTATCCACATTAGTCTTGGCAAGGCCTGGTTTTTGTTTTCCCTGCCTAGAGAAGTTGAGATGGAACTACCTCATGTAGCAAATTATTCCAAATTTGGAACATTAAATCACGGTTTCTATCAGACCAGGCATGGACTCTGAAGTCTCCAGAAATCCCATTCCTTCCATTTCTCAGCTGCTTTCTCAAGGAAGTCCCCACCTGCACCATGCCTTGATAGCCCAGCCTCACTAGAGGAATATTTGCAAAGTTCTCAGTCAGCAGGATGTCTTTCAGTTCTGTGCATGTTCGAAACCTTTGAGGGATGGAGATGAAACAGCTCACTTCAGAAACCAGATGGGTTTTTCTGTCATGCTGTCTTGAACAAAACTGGGGTACCTCATCCACCACTCTCCCAAACTGCCCACCATGAGCTGAGTAAGTTTCACCTGGGAGACAGATTAGACCATATCCTTATCTTTTCCCATGTGTCTCCACTGGCTCAGGCATAATAAAGTGAACTGCTGTCCCTTGTATGGGCATTGTAGACTCTCATTGCCATAAGACTTTATTGCTCTCCAGGAATGTCCTGACACCTGGGCCTCTAGCTCCTCTGAAGTTTCCAGCACCATTTGCCAAATCCTCACTTGGTGCCTGCACCTCTTTTCTCTCCATCTTCCTTGGAGGAGCCCTGTCCAAGTGTGACATGGAAAACTTTTCAACACTGTCACTGGGTTCAACCCATCACTTCTTTCACTATGGCAGACCTGATCACCATATTAACCTAGAGAATCAACCTAGGGTGCAGGAAGATGAAATTGACATAATGAGCAAGGAACAGATACTAGCTGGAAATCCATATTCTGAGAGTCAATCTTTCTTCCTCTTTCCCATCCATGGCTTTAGACTTCACTCTTACATCTTCCATGGGGACAAAATTCTTTGAGCCCAATACACTGACCTTTCCCACCATTTTATATGCTCATAATGGAGAATATTAATCTTGAATCTTTCCTCATCTCTTCTATTAAATCAGAATTGCTTTCTCATAGTTTATATTAGAAAGACATTCATTATACTAAAGCAAACCAGGAAAAAACAGAGACCCTCTAGAATATAAAAGTGTCTATTCAACTACACTTTTAGTACATGAAACTATTGTCTATTTAGTACATTTGTGCATGAAACATATGCACAAATCAAACTTCCAGTAAAACTTTTATCAGAAGATTGAAATTATGCTCTACTTTTTATTTTATTTTGCTTCCTTGTGGCAACTCATATTGAAACAATGATGCTGTCCTTGTAATTGCATTGAAATATTTTTCAAAGTATATCTGCTAGATTGTTCCCAATAATAATAATTAATTTCTCTTTATTATTAAGTATCTCTTCAGAATTATATTAAATACTCTTTTTAAACCACCCTGTTATATACAGAACCTATTGTTTTTCTTTTTAATTTCTCTTTACTTGTGACTTTCTTTGTAAAACAAATCTCTCATGTTTTTTTACTAAACATTGGCTTTGTAATGGGAGGCTTGAAGGAAACCATACCTTTGTATATTTTCATTTTATTCCACCACAAGGCCAAAGGCATACACATTCTAATCTCCTTATATTTTCAGTAAAAGAGACAATTATAAAACCCTATTTCTCAGTACATTAAAATTCTAAAATATAGTTCATGGATAATAATTGAAAAATATCAAAGAAAATAAGACTCAAAATTTTTAGCTCTTTATAATCTATTCTTCAATATGTATATCTCAGTAGTGTCATAAAAAACAAAAACAAAGTATCAAACCCAAGTTGAATTATAATTTTAAATAATTGAATATTTTTACTATCATTTACATGAAAGTTTGTTGTTTTAGAGCACAAATTTGCCATTTTCACAAGTGTATTAAAGTGCAGAATTAATCAATTTGATTTTATTTCCTTCCTAATATGTTTTCATTACTCTTCTCAGTTATAATAACTATTAATAACTGCTCTGAAAATTCTTTTAATTTCAGACTTTATTTTGACATTTATGTTACTTTTTATGAATAATAGACCAGGTAGATTTGCAAAAATCCCAGGGAGAGCATTAATTGGATGTTTGACAAAATATCCTCAAAGATAATGAAAAAAAGAAAATACTATTACCACTCTCAATAGATTGTTTTGGGTATATGCATTATGATATGAGAAACTCTTAGAGTGATAGATATAAATTTGCAATAATCAAAAAGGATTCTTTCTGCTACCTTCTATTATAGCAAAATACACAAACTGCTTAAAATATATGAATTCAGATTCATCAATGAAGTCTTCTTTAGTGCTCTACCTCATTGCTATTCAAGAGTTTGTCTTGGACAAGTGCCGTTAGCATCACTAAAGAATTTGGTACATATTCAGAAACCCAGTTCCTATCCCAGGACAACTGATTCACTCCATATATGCCTTAGGAATATATCCAATCCAAGTTTGTGCTCATTACAATTTAGGAAGCAATCTTCTAATTCACTACAACTTTCTCAATTGAAAAATACACATAATTCATTTTATAAATACAAATATAGCTCCCACATGTATATTCTTATATTTATATAAATTTTTACATTTTATTTCACAAAAGTTTGCATATGCACTTTTTTTGGACTCCATCATGTGCAATCATGGAATTTGAATAAGTTATATTCCATGTATGTATAATATGACAAAATATACTCTACTGTCATGTATATCTAAAAAAATAAAAATAAATAAATTGGAAAAACATTAAATAAGCTGGGAGTAGTAGTGCATGTCTATAGTCCCAGCCTTGGGAGGGTAAGGCAGGAGGATTGCAAATTCAAGACCATCATCAACAACTTAGTAAAGCCCCAAGCACTTAGCAAGACCTGTCTCTAAATAAAAAATAGAAAGTGCTGTGATGTACCTCAGTAGTTAAGTGTGTTTGGGTTCAATTCCTGGTTAACTGCCCCACCCTGAATTTAATTAATCTTCTTTAAATTTTTGTCTAACTTGAAATGAGTGTGTAACTACTTCTACTTTATGAAAAATATTACATAAACTCCCAATAGCTTGCTTTGGGTTTGGCAATATAGCTCAGTTGTAGAGTGTTTGCCTAGTATACATGAGACCTTGGGTTTGATATTCAGCACTACAGAGAGAAAAAAATGCATTGCTTTGATTTTGGTTTACAAGAAGTTAATGTAATATTGGGAATTATGATCCTATATAAACAGAAAACATACAGGATTTTAGACTATTGAGAATTAAAGAAAAATAAAAATAAATATTAGATAATTATTTGTTTTCATATTGAAGCTAATTTATGAAATAATTTTTTCTAATACTGATGGATACTTTAGATGAATTTATTTAAACAACTGAAAATAACTTTGCCATTTAATTTTACATATGTGAATATGCCAATGAAATATTCAGGTGCAGTTATATGTGTTTTGTACATAGAAATTTTCAAGTTATTATTTATGTTATTATGAAGTAGGGAAGATTCTCAAATCAGAGTCTCATGAATTTACATAAAATATATATATAATGCAGGCTATTGCTAAAGTCAAATTTGAAACTAAACCATTAATTTTGTTCTAAAAATAAAAAAATGAATGGATATTGTGTATATGTATTTGTGTGTGAACAACTTATCACTTAAAACATCCATAGTCTTTATTTCACTGAGTTATACATTACTAGCATCTATAATATCAGTGATGACACTAAATTTATTTATATATGTTCAAAGTAAAAATTAATATTTCCTTATTTTTTCCCATTCTGAGGATTAGCTAAGAACACAGCTTCCCATTTTTTGAAATAAACCTACTTCTGCCTATGTTGAGAACTTTTATTATATCAATTTCCTCCCTCTGGATTTAAACCACTTTATCTATCTATCTATCTATCTATCTATCATCTATCTCTCTATCTATCATCTATTTATTTATTCCTAGTACTGGGGATTACCCAGTGGTGCTTATCCACTGAACCACATCCTCAGTCCTTTTTATATTCTATTTTGAGCCAGGATAAATTAGAGGGCTAATTTACTTACATACAGCCTCACTAAGTTATGGAGGCTGGCTTTGAACTTGTGATCCCCCTGCCTCTGCCTCTTCAATGGCTTGAATTATACACAGGTGCCACTGGTTGCTGAATCTAACCACTTTCTCTGTGTTTCTAATGTGCCCACATCTCTTGGAGTCTCTGCTCTGTATCACTTGCACCTTTGGTCAGAGGAATCCCAAACAGTCAGGTTTGTCCTGGATGCATCAAAGATGCCCTTGCCTATAAGAAAGATAATATCCTACTTCTATTAACTAAAACATAAAATTACTGATTTCTGAGTTAGAACACATGGTTCAAATATGTGGAAAAGATTGATTTTGGTTAGTGCACACCATAGGGTTCAGAAATGTACAGTGTTTTCTATGCTTTTCTTTTTACATTCACTACAAAGGTCCTGAGATTCAATCTTTTCAATTAGACATTATGCTCAACACTGAGTCTTTCAATGAGATCTAAGTAACTAAACAAGTTCCAGTCTATGATAATTTTTTCTGGACCTATAAGGACCTCACATTAAAGTTTAAGTACATTAAAATGGGTTAAGGAAAAGTCAATTCTAGTGAGAAAATCATCAGCAATATCTACTATGGGAATAGCCTGCTGCCTCCTATCACCTGATGACAACAGAATTCCTTACTACAAGAGAAAGATTCAAAAAAAGTTTTGTGCAAATAAAATGTGTATTCTTTTTTTTTTTTTTTGGTAAGGTAAAGAAGCATAGCACTTTGATATTTGAAGCAACTGATTTGTTCATTTGACTTTGATATTTTCTTGATATTCAAAACAGTTTGACTCTTCAATCAGGACTATTAATTCTTCCACGTAAGTATTTGTATGTTGCAGTTTCATGGGATAGAAATTACAAATGAGCTATGGTGAATAAAGTTTTGAAAACCACAGGTTATTTACTTTAGACATGATTTTAAAATCTGGAAATAGCCTTATGCCTTAATTTATATACCCTGTTTAATTATCAGCATTTATTCTGAGGTCAATCATTGTGTATACTATATCATTCTTTAGTCATCTACAAGAAACAGAACACAATCATAAACTAGTAGCTATATTAATGTAATTGACAACAATGTAATAGAATTACATTTAATCACTTTGATAAAAAAATAAATTTCTAAATTGTGGATGTTTGGATGTTTCTGTGTCAAACTTCATTAAATAATAATAAAATATATATAAAAGAAATCTAATTACTGTAGAAAACAATAGTTTTTGAAAGCACCCAGAAAACCACTCTGGATGCAGGGACTCACACAAGAGGTTTTATGAAGCAGAAGAGCAGAGTGTCTGCACTTGAGGGAGAGGGAGAGAGAGAGGGAGAGGGAGAGGGAGAGGAAAAGGGAGCCAGAAGTCATTAGGTCTAAAGAGAGGTTACACTGGGGACACAGAAAATCTTGAGGGCCTCACACACTCTCTAAGGCCTTAGTAGCAAAACAGTTGTGCCTGCCCCACCTCATAGTTCATTATGACATCACAAACTGTATGGGAGTTAAGGAGAAAGGCTAGGCAGGGCACCACACACTGCTGGACACTGTTCCCAGACAGCCATGGAGAGAGGACACTGGGGATCACAGGAGGCATAGAAGATCTCATAAGACCACAGATTGGCAGCAAGTTCACATCAGAAGAGGGAACAACAGGAGAAGAGTGATTGCTACATTCATGTGAGTATTGAGGACAGGAAATGTCCTGTGAGCCAGGTCTTCAGGCCAGCAGTACTCAGTCTCCTGTGCCCTGTGGTTGAGCAGTCTTCTCCTAGGAGTTCTTAGTTTTCTAAGGAGTGTTTAAGCTTCTCTAACACACTATTGTTCAACATCCCCTTTGTCCCCTGGGAGAGTGCCCCTCTCCAACCTGTGCTCAATCTTTTCTGGTTCCTGTCCTTAATCTCCCTTCCCCAGCATTTATCAGTATCTTCTGAGTCCTGTGGATCATTGCCAGTCTTCCACTAGTGCTCAGTCCCCTCTGGGTATTGTGGGTGGACACACTTCACCTATCTGTGCTCATTCCCCAATGAGCCCTAGGCAACCGAATTCCATTAGTGAACTCTCTGAGTGAGCACCTTTCCTGATAATGTCAGTACACCATCTCTGGCCTTTTCTGTGAGTCCAGGCCAACACGAATTTGGAAACATGGAAAGTTGTGGATACTCCTTCTTTCTAACCAACTCAATATCCCTTTGGTGCTGCTGTGCAGACAGGTTCCTCATCAATACCTGAAAATACAAGACAATTTTAATTGATGTCAATTCCCACAACACTGAGGACCTCATTCCACCACTCATAGTGTACCATTTCTATAACATTGTTCAACTATCTGATCTCTTATAAGTGATGTAGCATGCCAGTATTTCTGCCATCTCTCTGGGTGGTGGATGCAAAGCATATATTACAGTTTTTTCAGGATCTTTTCTTCTCTTTGACAAGAGAAAAACCTTTCTAAGACTCCTGGGTCAGGCACAATGCACACCCTCAAGGGAAAGTGTGAAATGTCACCAAGGACAATTTCCAATCATCATAGACGATTTCTTTAGACCTTTTAAATTGCACCATTCTCACCATCCCTCATAATTCCAAAACACTGCCCAGAGGACAACTTTTGAAAAGGATTCCAAAATTCTGACATTTGTAGGAGTTAAACCCTCTCCCAAAAGAGCTCTTTCTCATCTTGATCCTGTGGTCAAGGACACATCATCTAACTTGGCTCAGTCTTCTCTGGGTTCTACCATAAAACTCCTCTCAACCAACATTGTTCAGGGTCTTTAGAGTACTCTGAGAGATATCCCCTCTCCCACAAGTGCTGTATGTTTTCTGTGTCCTGCCCTAAATTTCCCCTTGCACACCTCTGCACAGGGTTTTCTGAGTCCTGTTTCCCTTAATGAACACTCAGGTTGCGACCCTTTCATGCTAATATCAGTAAATCTCAGACCTTATCTGTGCTTCCAGATCAACATGACTCTAGAAACTTGCAGAGATGAGGATACTTCCTACTTCCAATATCTTCAATAAGCCTTTAGAGCAACCATGCAGAGAGACTACTCACAAATGCCTAAAAATAAAAGATAATTTCAATGGATGTCAATTCCTAGAGCACTAAAGACCTAGTTCCACCACTCATTGTACATCATTTCCTCACTTTGCTCAAGTGGCTAAATTCTTGTGGGTGATGTATGCCCAGAACTTATGACAATTTTCTGAACAGTGGATGGAAAACATATTTAAATATTTCAAGAATCTCCTTTGATATGTCACTGGATGCTCTCTTTTGACAAGAGAGGAAATGTCCTAGGACCTCTGGATCAGGCACATTGGATCAGGCATACCTTCAAGTGTCAGTGTGAAATGTGACCACAGAAAATATTCCCAACATCAAGGATAAGTTCTTCAGAACTTTGAGGAAGCACCACTGTCCCACAACCCCTGAAGTAACTGAGAATATTATTCTTGAAAAGGGTTCAAGTGCTGTGAGACATCTGGATGAATAACCCTCTTCCAGCAGAGGGCAGTCTCCTCTGGCCCTTGTGGTCAAGCACATATTATCTAAGTGTATTCAGGCTTCTCTGTGTCCTGCACTAAATCTTCCCTCTACCTCCATTGCTCAGATTCATCTGTGTCTTAGATTTCAGCACATCTTTCCCACCTTTGCTGTGTCTTCTCTGGGTTCTTCCCTGAATCTCTGATCGCCCACAATTGCTCATGGTACTCTGAGTACTGGGGATGAGTGTCCCTCATGAATGAGTTCTCAGACTCCACTGGGTCCTCATGGTGATAACCCCTCTCCTAACATTGCTCAGCCTCTTGTTTTACCCTCTAAGTTCACCTAACCTGTCATTACTCAGTTTATTCTCAACCTTGTGGGTGAGTACAAGTCACCTATTAGTGCTCAGGCTTCTATGTTTCTTTTCTCTGCATTCTTTAACCATTCTTTGCTCGTTCTAGTTTGGTTTCTGTGGGTGAGTGCCCCTCTCTTGACAGTGTTCAGTATTCTCTGGGGTCCTGTCCTTAATCTCCCTTCACACACCATTTCTCATTGTCATCTGCGTCCTGTGAGTGAGCATCCCATTCCCACCAGTACTCAGTTTCTTCTGGGTAGTATGAGTATACAAATTTCAACTATGAGTGCTCACTCTCCAAAGAGACCTAGGCAACCTGGTTCCATTAGTGAGCTCTCTGGGTAAGCCTCTTTCTAATGTCAGTACACCATCTCTGGCATTACCGGTGTATCTAGGCAAACATGACTGTGGAAACTTGGAGAGATGAGGATACATTCTCTTTCCAAGACCCTAATAGACCATTGATGCCTCCATGCAGACAGGATCCTCGTCAAAGATGGTAAACACAAGACAATTTTCATGTATATTAATTGGAATAGCACTGAGGACCTCATTCCACCAACTCCACACCTTTACTCAAGGGGTTAAACTCTTATGAGTGATGTAACATGTTCAGGATTTCTAAAATTCCTCTGAGCAGTGGATGGAAGGCATACATTTCAGTATTTTCAGGACCTTCTCTGATAGGTCACTGGCTACTCTTGTTTGAAAAGACAGGAAATCTAGGAATGCTAACTCATGAATAATGCACACATTTAAGGGACAGTGAAATGTGGCCAAGAACAACTTTCCATCATCATGGGGGAGTTCTTCAGACCTTTGAAATTGGAACATTACCAACACACCTGAGATCACTGATACAATGGCACAATGGATAATCTCATAAAGGTCCCAGATCTCTGAGTAGGTGAAAACTCCTCTTCCAAAATACTCTAGCTCCTCTGGATACTATAGTCAAGCACCCCTCATCTGTCTTTGCTCTGTCTTCTCTGGGTTCTGCCTTAACCCTCCTCTCAATCATCATTGCTTAACATCTTCTGAATCTTCTAGGTGAGAACACATCTCCCACCAGTACTCAGTCTCATCATTGCTCAGGATACTCTCAGTTCTTTGGGTGAGCACCCCTCCCGCATTAGTGCTCTGATTCCACTGGGAACCCCTGGTGATAGTCCCTCCTAACATGTCTCTGCCTTCTTTGTTTAAGCTGCTCCATTTTGCCTAACCTGTCTTTACTAAGTCTCCTTTGGCTCCTGTGGGCGAGTTCCTCTCACATAACAGATCTCAGTATCCTCTGTTTCCTTAGTCTGAGTTCCCTAACCATTCCATGCTCCATCCTTTCTGGGTCCTATTGGTGAGCGCCCTTCAACTTACAGTGCTCTGTCTTCTTTCTTGTCCCAGGTTATCCAAGGTAATCCTTCTCAGACTCCTCTGGGTCTGTGGGTGAGTGCCACTCACCTGACAGTGCTCAGTCTTCTCCAGGTCCTGTCCTTATTAACCCATCACACACCATTGTTGAGGATCATCTGAATCCTGTGGTGAGGCCCCCTTAACACAGATGTTCAGTTTTCCCTGAATATTGTTTTGGAGTACCTCTTACTTCCAGTTCTCTGTCTTCTCTGTGTCCTCTGAGGAGTGCCTCTCATTCAGCACTGCTCAGTATACTCTGGGACATCTGGTTTAGTACCCCTCACCCAACAGTGCTCAGTCTGTGTCATGTGCTGAGTTACTATAACCAATCTTATCTCAACCTCCTCTGGATTATGGTTGTGACACTAGATAGCCTAATATTTTTAGGCTTTTCTGGGTCCTGTCTTCATCACATGTTCTTGAACATTTCTCAGGGTATTCTGAGTCCTCTGGGTCAGCACACCTATCCCAGCAGTGTTCAGTCTTCTCTGGATCCTGTCTTAATTTCACACCTGCACCATTGTTAAGCTCCTCTGAGTCCTCGGGGTGAGTGCCCCTCTCCCACTAGTTCTCAGTTTTTTCTGGGTCCTGCCCTAAATCTCCCTTCATCCATATATTCTCAAGGTCCTCTGAGTCCTGTGGGTGAGAGTCCCTCATTTACTAGTTCTCTGATTCCACTGGATGCTCTTGGTGATAGGCTCTCTTCTAACATACCTCAGTCTTCATTTTTTAAACAACTACATTCACCTAATCTGTCCTTACTCAGTCTCCTTTGGTCCTGTGAGTGAACACACCTCAAATAACAGTGCTCAGTCTTCTCTCTTTCTTTTATCTGCTTTCCCTAACATTTCCTTTCTCATTCTTCTCTTGGTCCTTTTTGTGAGTACCCCTCACCTTAGAGTGTTCACTCTTCTCTCTGTTTTGTTCCAGGCTCTCAAATGCAAACCTTTCTCAAACTTCTCTAGTTCTTGTGTGTGAGTGCAACTCTTCTGACAGTGTTCAGTCTTCTCTAGGTCCTACACTTAATGTCACTTCATAAACCAATGCTCAATGTCATCTGAGTTCTGTGGTGAGCACCACTCACCCACAAGTATGCAGTCTTACCTGAAACTTAATTTGGGGTCCCCCTTATCTTACAGTACTCTCTCCTCCATTTCCTCTGGGTGAGCTCCCCTCATCCAGCAGTGTTCAGTATACTCTGTGATCTCTGGGTGAATGCCCCTAATCCAAAATAACTTAGTGTTCTCTGTGCCATCTCCAAAATGCACCTAATAAATCTTATCTGAGCCTGCTCTGGCTCCAGAGTATGATCATAGGTAGTCTAACATTGCTTACACTTTTTTGGATTTTCTCTTAACCTCACCTACCCCAACATTGCTCATGGTCTTCAGCGTCCTCTGGGTGATCTCCCCTCTCCCAACAGTGTTCAGTCTTCTCTGGGTCTTTCCCTAAATCCCCCCTCATCCACCATTGTTTGGTGTACTCTGAGTCCTGTGGGTGATTGTCCCTCTCCTAACATTGCTCATTATTCTCTGTTTAAATGCAGTTATTTATTAAAAACAATCAGCAACTTCTTCAAGTTAGCAACAAGGGAATGTACTGCCTATCTTCCTTTTTCTAAATCTTTAAATTAGGGGCAGTGCCAGCACTGTGGCTCTGGACCAGTGGAAGCAACCGTGAAGGCACAAGAAAAAGGGAAAGGGGCAGAGGGTTCCAGAGGCAATTTGTAGTCCCTGCTTGCTGTTCAGCCTGCACTTCTGTGGTGATTATGGCTCCCAGCCCTGGAAATCCACCCTAATGACAAACAAACAAATTTTGTACCTCTTTGAGCTTCTAGGGAGATGAGCTGGGGCAATGTGCAGAAGGCACTTGGTGTCCACCCCCGACCTGGAGTCCTCTATTTACTGCACCCACCCTTAACTCTATGCACTCACACAGCATCAAAACTTACTCTACAGGAGGGGGTGATTTCCTCACCCAGACAGAGTGCCCCATGAAACTCAATTCTAGGCTACCACCTTGGGCCAAAACAAGTCCAAAGATGGAGGTAAGAATGGGCTTATGAGGTGGAAGCCACCCCTCTGTGTGCACATGCTCATTCATCCTGAGAACATGTCTTCTACCTGACCCCAGACCAGTGGTCCCTTTTCAAAATGAGGGACCTCCAGTCCTGCAGAAATATGCTGGCAATAATGAGAAGGTGGTGGAAGAAAGTTGATGCCTGGTGGGTGGAATGAAGGTAATGGCCTGTGTCCCTCAATGGCAGGTGGAGTATTTATAAAGGGTAAACTGTGAGGAGACCCAAAGGCAGTTTGATTTTTTATTAATTCCCAAAATTTTGAATTTCAGCATGTGAAGATCTCACTCCAATCACAGGAAGTTCACCCACTCCTGTTTGTAAAAACAAATCTTCCTAACTCTGCCTCTCCTAGGCACTCTTGGGGGGTTCAAAGCCTGCTCCCTTTACTAATTTTCTTCAATATCCAGTGTGAATCTGGATAGAATGCAATGCCAGAGTGTGTACTTGGGACTAGTGAACTCCCAATATTTTTCAGAGGGTAATCATCACTAAAAATCTGGCTTTTAATTTCTGACTTGGTTGGGTTCCAGGATTCCCATAAATATCCAAACCCAGGTATGCAAATGTTCTTTTTAGGAATGGCATATAACCTATGCACACCCATTTCTGCACTTTAAACCATCTCTAGATTGCCTATGATACCCAGTCAAATGTAAATGTTCTGGAAAATATTAAAAAGTAAGAATAAAAAGAGTGTTTGTGTTTATTTAGTATAGATAGACACTGTGAATATAATCAGCAAAGTTTGTTTTAATATGAGGTTGTGAAACCTGCAGATTCAGAGGGTTAACATCACCAGAGAGACATAATGTCTAAATATTAAACTTGGTTAAATCAAGAGGGGCCACCCCAGTATAAAGGGATAAGGGTTAAATTACTTCTCACCCCAGTGTTATGGGTGAGGCAGTATACTTTTACCATTTAAATGACATAATAACAAATTGCTGAAAATAGGTGGGGCTATTTCTGTCATTTTCCCTATAAGGTCACATAATTCACAGAAAATATTGAGGTTAAAGTGGATTTGAATATGCAAAATAAAGCTGAACATTCTTTAGATTGTTGTTAGTGAATTTTAATGGCCAATTCTGGTGAGAGTTCAGAATACCAGTATTGATATAGGACCATGATCAGTGAAGACAGGGCTCAAGAGGGTTCAGAATAGGTGGATTCCATTGGTAGTTGGAATAGAGGCCATTTGTGTTATGCTGTGGTTGTGAAGTGGTCTGCATTTTCCTTATGTCTGGAGACTTTCTATGAGGCTGATTTTGAAAGCAATGGACTTATTATTCTTATGGAAGAAATATGTAGGCAGCATAGCATTTAGGATGTGGCAAATATATTGTGAATTCTTTTAGCCAATTTTATTGTGTTAATAAGTAGTAAAAAGCAGAGCAGAGAGATTTTAAAAATATGGATTTCAGAGGCAAGATTAAAATTAGGTATAAACACGTTGCAGTTGATAAAAATATTACTGTCACTAAGGGAATGCTAAAATCTATGCCAAAAACTGGTGAGAAAGTTGGCTTGAAGGTACCTCAAGATTCATAAAAGCCATCTCCAAGTCAAGCTCAAGGGTGTGGAATTGAAATTCTCTTGAGAAGAGACCAGTGGGGTACCCTTCTTGCACATGGGAGCCTAGGAATTTATTTCAATGTGCTCAGCTACTCACACCTTCGGTGACTGTTTCAGTAAGGGCCCTGGAAGGTCAAGCTACTGTTCAAGGTGGAAGCAAATTTTGGAATCAACCACAAGTTGCTAGTTCTGGAGGAATGCAGAATGTTGGAGGGAGGGGTCAGGGAAACTTCCACCAATATTTCAAAGGAAGACCTTGGAGGCCAGGCAATATGCAGCACAGTTGGAATCCCTGCAGGCAGCCCCTGAGAAGATAAACTGTGGAGATGTCAGAAGATAATTGAAACTGCAGTGGAGATCTCTGAGATTAAGAAATACCAGAAACATGGGATATTGTCTTAGAAAATCTGCAGGAAAAGAACAGTAACAAGCCAACTGGAATTCCGCTTGAACTGCAAAATACAATGCCACAGGTGTGGAGTCACACAAGCCCTTTGGGGAAAATATCAGAATGCCATATGGCCAAGATTCTGATATGGAGCTAAAGGACCTTCCTGTTCAACTGGGTTTCAGCATTGCTCCTTCTTTCTATGCCCATATTTTTGTAAATGGAAATGTTTACTCAGAACATTTATATGCTGGATATTTGTAAATTCCTTTTACTTTTACAGGAGCTCACAATGTGGGATTGTCTTGAGCTTCAAAGACTTTGGACTTGAATTTGAGTATTCTTGGAACTCTTGGGACTATGAGGACTCTTGGAAATGAACTAAATTCATTTTGCATTGTCAGATGGCTGTGAGATTTTGGGAAGAAATGGGTCAAATATTATGGTTTGGATGTGAGGTATCCTCCAAAAGCTGACATGTGAAACAATGGGAGAGTAGAAATTATTGAGTTTTGAGACTCTTAGTCTGTGATTAATTCTTCTAATAGGGATTAATTCAGTGGTAACTGAAATGGTAGGGTGTAGCTGTAGGAGACTGAAACTGGAGTGTGGCTTTGGAGTACATTTTTTTTTTTTAATCTGGAGAGTGGAAACTCTCTCTCTCTCTCTCTCTCTCTCTCTCTCTCTCTCTCTCTCTCTCTCTCTCTCTCTCTCTGCTTTCTAATAGCAATGTGCAATGTTTGCCTCTGCCACACTCTTCCATCATGATGTTCAGCCTTACCTCAAACATTGAGAAATGGAGTCAGTCTTCTATGGGCTAAAACCTCTGAAATCATGAGCCCTCAATTAAATTTTTCCTCCTTCAAAATTGTTCTGGTCAGATCTTCTAGTCACAGGAACAAAATAGCTGACCAAAACAATCATGCATATCATAGCACTTGACAAATCCTAGAATTATTCACATAAGATTTATTATTTACTAAGTAAATTATTACTATGGAGATAGCAACAAAATGACATTCATGTTTTCTGAAAGAGATAGATACTTGTTCTTTTCATCTTGAGGCATATTTTGTAAGTGCTTTACGTATTTCTTTGCTCTTAGAAACTCTGAGTTTGAGCAGGCAAGGTCTTGTGCACCTGTAATCCCAGCTACTCAGGAGAATAATGAAGGAGAATGAAAAGATTGAGATTAGCTTTGACAATTTAGTAAAACCCTGCCTCAGGAAAAAAAAAAAAAAAACAAGGTGTGTTATCTATGTTGCTCAGTGGTAAATCAGTAAATTGTCCCTGGGATCAATACATAGTACAAAAAAATACAAACAAAACCCTACTGAATTTAACTACTTTTACTCACATCATATTGGGTACTTTCTCATTTAAACTGTATCAATAAAATTAGGTAGAAGAAATACCTGAGCTCCAAGACTTCAACCTGAAACTAATCTTGAGGATACAAAATGAGGTCCATGAAGTTCCATGTGTTCTGATGTTCTGATGCATTTAGAGGCAGATTTTCAAGAGGCAGATTTGAATTGCAGATAATTACTCCTGAGAAAGAAGACCAGAGAAGAAGAAAGCATATGTAGCTGTTTTTCAGGTTTATTCCATGTTAGGATTTGCATTTTCTTTCCAAATACAATGCATTTTTAATTGCAAACTTTTACTTCCCTACTTTTATTTTTGTGTTAACAGGTCTTAAACTATCTTATTTCCTTTTCACAATAGTTAATTTGCAGCCCTTTATATTAGGAGCTTCCCCTCAATTTTTAGACTTTAGTTTTATTCACGTGTTTGATTCATGACCTCTAGTGTTGAACATATTTTTCTTTTTTTTTTATTGTAAACAAATGGGATACATGTTGTTTCTCTGTTTGTACATGGCGCAAAGGCATACCATTTGTGTAATCATAAATTTACATACAGTAATGTTGTTTGATTCATTCTGTTATTTTTTCCCTTCCGCCCACCCCTCCCACCCCTCTTTTCCCTCTATACAGTCCTTCCTTCCTCCATATTTGCCACCCTCCCTAATGCTAACTCTAACCCTAACACTAACCCTTCCCTCCCCCCCATTATGTGTCATCCTCCACTTATTAGCGATATCATTCATCGTTTGGCTTTTTGAGATTGGCTTATCTCACTTAGCATGATATTCTCCAATTTCATCCATTTGCCTGCAAATGCCATAATTTTATCATTCTTTATGGCTGAGTAATATTCCATTGTATATATATACCACAGTTTCTTTATCCACTCATCAATTGAAGGGCATCTAGGTTGGTTCCACAGTCTGGCTATTGTGAATTGAGCACCTATGAACATTGATGTGGCTGTATCTCTGTAGTATGCTGATTTTAGAACCTTTGGGTATAGGCCAAGGAGTGGGATAGCTGGGTCAAATGGAGGGTCCATTCCAAGTTTTCTAAGAGATCTTCACACTGCTTTCCAGAGTGGCTGCACTAATTTGCAGTCCCACCAGCAATGTATGAGTGTACCTTTCTCCCCACATCCTCCCAACACCTGTTGTTGCTCGTATTCTTGATAATCGCCATTCTAATTGGGGTGAGATGGAATCTTAGGGTGGTTTTGATTTGCATTTCTCTTATTACTAGAGATGTTGAACATTTTTCCATATGTTTGTTGATTGCTTGTAGATCTTCTTCTGTGAAGTGTCTATTCATTTCCTTAGCCCATTTGTCGACTGGATTATTTGAATTCTTGGAGTAGAGTTTTTTGAGTTCTTTATAGATTCTGGAGATTAGTGCTCTATCTGAAGTATGATTGGCAAAGATATTCTCCCACTCTGTAGGCTCTTTCTTCGCATTGCTGATAGTTTCCTTTGCTGAGAGAAAGCTTTTTAGTTTGAATCTATCCCAGTGGTTGATTCTAGCTTTTATTTCTTGTGCTATGGGAGTCCTGTTAAGGAAGTCTGATCCTAGACCAACAAGGTGAAGATTTGGACCTACGTTTTCTTCTATAATCTGCAGGGTCTCTGGTCTGATTCCGAGGTCCTTAATCCATTTTGAGTTTAGTTTCATGCATGGTGAGAGATATGGGTTTAGTTTCATTCTGTTGCATATGGATTTCCAATTCTCCCAGCATCATTTGTTGAAGAGGCTATCTTTTCTCCATTGCATATTTTTGGCACCTTTGTCTAGTATGAGAAAATTGTATTTATTTGGGTTTGTGTCCGTGTCCTCTATTCTGTACCATTGATCTACCTTTCTATTTTGGTACCAATACCATGCCGTTTTTGTTACTATTGCTTTGTAGTAGAGTTGAAGATCTGGTATTGCAATACCCCCTGTTTCACTCTTCCTGCTAAGGATTGCTTTAGCTATTCTGGGTTTCTTATTCTTCCAGATGAATTTCATAATTGCTTGCTCTATTTCTGTAAGGTACATCATTGGGATTTTAATTGGAATTGCATTGAATTTGTATAGCACTTTAGGTAGTATGGCCATTTTGACAATATTAATTCTTCCTATCCAAGAACATGGAAGATCTTTCCATCTTCTAAGGTGTTCTTTAATTTCTTTCTTTAGTGTTGTACAGTTCTCATTGCAGAGGTCTTTCACCTCTTTTGTGAGATTGATTCCCAAGTATTTTATTTTTTTCGAGGCTATTGTGAATGGGGCAGTTTTCCTAATTTCTCTTTCTGAAGATTCATCACTTATGTATAAAAATACGTTGGATTTATGGGCATTCATCTTGTAACCTGCTACTTTACTGAATTCACTTATGAGTTCTAAGAGTTTTCTGGTGGAATTTCCAGGTTCCTCTAAATATATAATCATGTCATCAGCGAACAGGGATAGTTTGACTTCTTCTTTCCCAATTCGTATCCCTTTAATTTCTTTGGTTTGTCTAATTTCTCTGGCCAGAGTCTCAAGAACGATGTTGAATAGAAGTAGTGAAAGAGGGCATCCCTGCCTTGTTCCAGTTTTTAGGGGGAATGCTTTCAGTTTTTCACCATTTAGAATGATATTAGCCATGGGCTTAGCATAAATGGCCTTTACAATGTTAAGGAATGTTCCCACTACGCCTATTTTTTCTAGTGTTTTGAGCATGAAGGGGTGCTGTATTTTATCAAATGCTTTTTCTGCATCTATAGAAATAATCATGTGATTCTTGACTTTAAGTCCATTAATATGGTGAATTACGTTTATTGATTTCCTGATGTTGAACCAACCTTGCATACCTGGGATGAAGCCCACTTGATCATGGTGCACTATCTTTTTAATATGTTTTTGTATGCGATTTGCTAAAATTTTGTTGAGAATTTTTGTGTCGATGTTCATTAAGGATATTGGTCTGAAATTTTCTTTCCTTGATGAGTCTCTGTCTGGTTTAGGTATCAGTGTGATATTGGCTTCATAGAATGAGTTTGGGAGGATTCCCTCCTCTTCTATTTTATGGAATACTTTGAGAAGTATTGAAATGAGCTCTTCTTTAAAGGTTTTGTAGAACTCAGCTGAGAACCCATCTGGTCCTGGACTTTTCTTTGTTGGTAGGCTTTTGATAACTTCTTCTATTTCAGTACTTGAAATTGGTCTATTTAAATTGTTTATGTCCTCCTCGTTCAGTTTAGGCAATTCATATGTCTCTAGAAACCTGTTGATGTCTTTGAAATTTTCTATTTTGTTGGAGTATAGATTTTCAAAATAGCTTCTAATTATGTTTTGTATTTCAGTCCTGTCTGTTGTGATATTTCCTTGTTCATTCCAAATTTTAGTGATTTGGGTTTTCTCTCGGCTTCTCTTTGTTAGTGTGGCTAAAGGTTTATCAATTTTGTTTAATTTTTCGAAGAACCAACTATTTATTTTGTCAATTTTTTGTATTGTTTCTTTTGTTTCAATTTCATTGATTTCAGCTCTGAGTTTAACTATTTCCTGTCTTCTACTACTTTTGGTGCTGGTCTGTTCTTCTTTTTCTAGGGCTTTGAGCTGTAGTGTTAGGTCGTTTATTTGTTGAGTTTTACTTCTTTTATTAAATGCACTCCATGAAATAAATTTCCCTCTAAGTACTGCTTTCATAGTGTCCCAGAGATTTTGATATGATGTTTCTTTGTTCTCATTTACCTCTAAGAATTTTTTAATTTCCTTCCTAATATCTTCTGTTATCCATTCATCATATAATAGCATATTGTTTAGTCTCCAGATGTTGGAATAGTTTCTGTGTTTTACTCTTTCATTTATTTCTAACTTCAATCCATTATGATCTGACAGAATACATGGTAGTGTCTCTATCTTCTTGTATTTGCTAACTTTAGCTTTGTGGCCTAATATATGGTCTATTTTAGAGAAGGATCCATGTGCTGATGAGAAGAAAGTGTATTCACTCTTGGTTGGATCGTATATTCTATAAATGTCCGTTAAGTCTAAATTATTGATTGTGTTATTGAGATCTATGGTTTCTTTGTTCAATTTTTGTCTGGAAGATCTGTCCAGTGGTGAGAGAGGCGTGTTAAAATCACCTAGTATTATTGTGTTATGGTCTATTTGGTTTCTGAAATTGAGAAGGATTTGTTTGACATACATGGATGAGCCACTGTTTGGGGCATAGATGTTTATGATTGTTATATCTTGCTGATTTATGCTTCCCTTAAGCAGTATGAAATGACCTTCTTTATCCCTTCTGACTAACTTTGGCTTGAAGTCCACATTATCGGAAATGAGGATGGATACTCCAGCTCTTTTGCTGAGTCCATGTGCATGGTATGTTTTTCTCCATTCTTTCACCTTTAGTCTATGGGTATCTTTTTCTATGAGGTGAGTCTCTTGCAGGCAACATATTGTTGGATCATTCTTTTTAATCCAATCTGCCAGTCTATGTCTTTTGATTGATGAATTCAGGCCATTAACATTCAGGGTTATTATAGAAATATGATTTGGTTTCCCGGTCATTTGGTTCATTTTTTAAATTTTATTTATTTATTTGTTTGACACAACTTGTTTCCTCCTTTATTTGACAATTCCTTTAGGATAATTCCTCCCTTTGCTGATTTGCTTCTTTGTTTTTCATCTCTTCCTCATGGAATATTTTGCTGAGAATGTTCTGTAATGCTGGCTTTCTTTTTGAAATTCTTTTAGCTTTTGTTTATCATGGAAGGATTTTATTTCATCGTCAAATTTGAAGGTAAGTTTTGCTGGGTATAGGATTCTTGCTTGGCATCCATTTTCTTTCAGGGCTTGAAAAATGTTGTTCCAGGCCCTTCTAGCTTTTAGGGTCTGGATTGAAAAGTCTGCTGATATCCGTATTGGTTTCCCCCTGAATGTAATTTGGTTCTTTTCTCTCACAGCCTTTAAAATTCTGTCTTTATTTTGTATGTTAGGTATTTTCATTATAATGTGCCTTGGTGTGGGTCTGTTGTAATTTTGTATATTTGGAGTCCTATACGCCTCTTGAACTTGATTTTCCATTTCATTCTTCAGATTTGGGAAATTTTCTGATATTATTTCATTGAATAGGTTGTTCATTCCTTTGGCTTGTTTCTCTAGGCCTTCCTCAATCCCAATAATTCTTAAATTTGGCCTTTTCATGATATCCCATAATTCTTGTAGATTCTGTTCATGATTTCTTACCATCTTCTCTGTTTGTTCAACTTTGTTTTCAAGGTTAAATATTTTGTCTTCAATGTCTGAGGTTCTGTCTTCCAGGTGTTCTATCCTATTGGATATGCTTTCTATGGAGTTCTTAATTTGGTTTATTGTTTCCTTCATGTCAAGGATTTCTGTTTGGTTTTTTTTTCAATATCTCTAACTCTTTATTGAAATGATCTTTTGCTTCCTGTATTTGCTCTTTTAACTGTCGATTGGTGCGAGCATTCAATGCTTGCATTTGCTCTTTCATCTCATCGTTTGCTTCTCTGATCATTTTAATTATGTACATTCTGAACTCCTTTTCTGTCATTTCTTCTGCCATGCTGTCACTGGGTTTTATTGATGTAACATCTAGATTTGTTTGCAGCATTTTCTTTCCTTGTTTTCTCATATTGTTCAGGTATCAGTGGACCGTTGAGATATTGCAGATTTCCTCTATTGACTTACAATGTCCTTGAAGATTTCTATATATATCCCCCCTTAGCCTTCAGTAGCCTGAAGTCTTGGAGGAAGTTGATAATGCTGTGCTCCATAAGGAAGCTGCCTCTCTAGGAGTGGTGGCCTTCAGGTGTGGTATAATCCCTGCTAGTGGTCAGAGGTGCCTCCACTTGTTGACCAATGGTCATCCAAAGGGGACCTAGGCTGCGGGCTGAGGCAAGGCCTGTTTGGGCCTGAGTCTCTAGTTTTACCGTCCTTGTGGGGAAACCTCACCCAGCAGGGAAGACTCACCCGGTGGGGAGGTCTCGCTGGTCAGTTCCCTCCTAGAGGTTCCCCTCAATTTACAGCTACCGCCTGGGCTGGGCTGCCTTCCTCTGCAAAGTTCCCACGGGCCCGGCCCTACCTCCTGGGCCTGGGAGCCTCACCCTTCGCAGATGAATCTCCTTAGTCTGCCCCTCCTCAGAGAATCTGTCCGCAGGCCTGAAACCTTCGCTCCACCCTAAGCCTGTCTCTGTGCGGCTCTTCCACCCAGAAGCCTCCTAGATCCTGGGACCCTGCTCTGCACCTAATTGCCTGGCTATGCGGCCCCTCCTCTGAGCAGCCACCTGGGGCCCCATACAATCGCTCTGAGACCCAGAGACCCACCACACGCCTCTTCCTCCAGACAGCCACCCAGTATTCCGGTGTGGTCACTAGGAGTCCAAGAAACTCACTGTGTGCCTCCACCTCCCCCCAACCACCCGTAGCCCTGGGCAATCAATCACTCCGAGTCAAAGTGACCCTCCCCGTTCCTCCTCCTTCTTCAGATAACCCCCCGAGTGTTCAGGAGCGGTCGCTCTGAGTGGCTCTGAATCCACGTGACCCGCAGCACGGGTCCTCTGGGCAACTGCCCGGAGCTCTGGTGCGGCCACTCAAGACCAAGCGACCCACCACGCTTCTCCTCCAGGCAGCCCCCCTGTGTTCAGGCGCTGTCACTTTAAGTCCAAACAACTCACCACTCGCCTTCTCCTCTGAGCAGCCGCCTGGATCGCTAATGCAGTCACTGCGAGTCCAAACGACCCGCCGCGCTCCTCCTCCTCCTCCTCCTACTCCTCCGGGCATGCCCCGCTGTTCAGAAATGGTCTGAGTCCAAACAGCTCGCCACGTAGCCCCTCCTCTGGCAACCGCCTGTAGCTCTGGTGTGGTCACTCTGAATCCAAGCGGCCGCGCTCCTCTTCCTCCTCCTCATCCTCAGGGCAGGCCCCGGTGTTCAGAAGTGGTCATTCTGAGTCCAAACAGCTCGCCGCGCAGCTTCTCCTCTGGCAACCGCCTGTAGCTCTGGTGCAGTTACTCCGAATCCACACGGCCACGTTCCTCCTCCTCCTCCTCAGGGCCGGCCCTGGTGTCCTGAGTCCACACAGCTCTCCTCGCCACTCCTCCCCTGGGCAGCTGCCGGAGCCCCAGTGGTGGCTCCGAATCCCAGCGCTGTGCTGAGCAGCTTCCTTTACGGTGCTCCCAGTTGTCCGCGTTCACTGCTCCAGCGGGGGGAGGGGTGTCTCGCTGGCAGCTCTACTTCACAAAGTTTTCTGCTTTCCGGGACCACCGTCCCATCCGGGACGCCTTCCCAACGGGTGAGAGTCACCCGGCTGGTTTGAGTTGGTCCCAAGTGTCTCAATATTTCCTCTTTTGAATCCTGAGTCCTGGAGCAACATGAAATGCAGCCACCCTCTAGGCCGCCATCTTGAAAAACTCTCAACATATTTTCTTTATGACATGTTAATGTGCTAGAGCCTTAGATTTGCATTGGTGTTATTGTTGAGTGATTAAGTATTGATAAAGAAGTAAACCATACTTCCTTTACCACATTTCTACCGGATGCTTCATTCCAATGAAATCAATAATTAATAAAATGCACATTAAAAAGAGCATTACATTCATTGCCTGTGGTAACATAAATATTTGAAAGAAAATAATTACAAGAGAAATCCTCCATTGCATTTTGGGAGATCATATCTTGCTTTTATTGGCCACTTTTTATCCCCTTGAGTCTTGGGAAGGCCTGTTTCTCTCTTTGCTGCATAGAGAGGTTAGGATGGAAGTATCTCATTTGGCAAATTAGCCTGAAGTTGGAGCATTGAATCATGATTCTTATCAGACCAGGCATCGACTCTGAAGTCTCTGGAAACAACAATTCATTCATTTCTCAGCTCCTATCTCAAGGCAATCACCACCCCTACACTGGCTCCTCTGCCCAGTCTCACTAGAGGAAACTTTCCAAAGTTCTCAGCCAGCAATATGTCCTCCATCTCTGTGAATGTCACAAGGCTTTTAGGGATGGGGGTGAACCAGCTGACCCCAGAAATCAGATGGAGTGTATCTCCCATGATGCTCTGTCCAACTCTGTGCTATCCTGACCATCATTTTCCCATGCTATCCACCATGTGCTAAATGGGGCTGGGTCAGTCTAACATGGGAGAGAGGTTAGGCAAGTGTTTTTCATTCCCCATGACTCCATCTGCTCATGCATGATGGATTTCACCTTCTATATCTGGTATGGGCATTGCAGACTCTCATTGCCACAGGAGTTCCTTGCTATCCAGGTGTATTCGGCGTTCTGGGCCTCTACTTCCTTTGAACTTTCCAGAGCCCTATGCCAAGCCATAACTTTGTGCCAGCACCTTTTTCCCCTGTCTCCTCCTCCTCTGGAAAAGCCTGAGCCAAATGGAATTTGGGAAAATTTTCAAACTGCCACTGGGTTCAGTCCATAATTTCCTTTACCACGGCAAATATGGTCTCCACCATATTAACCTAGAGAATCAGCCTGAGGGGACTGGGAGAAACATTTGACATAGTGAGCAAGGAACATATTTTAGCTAGAAGCCCATGCTCTGAGAGTCAATCTTTCTTCATCTTTCCCATCAGTGTCTTTGGACTTGAACTGTACCTCTCCCATGGGGCCAAAATTCTATGAGCACAATTAATGGATCTTTCTCAGTTTTACATGACAATAATGGATGATATTAATCTTGAATCTTCCAGCATCTCTTTCATTAAATAAGAGTTGCTTTCTCATAGTTCATATTAGAAAGATATACAATATACTATAGCAATCTAGGAAAAAAGTGAAGAAACTCACTTTCTGGAATAAAGTGTCTATTGAACTATCATTTTAGTACTTACAAAGTGTGGAACATACACAAATCAAGCTTCAAGTAAAACTTATATCTGAAGAAGATTGACATAATTCTTTACATTTTATTTCATTGTGGCCATGCATACTGCACCAATGATGGTGTCCTATTATTTGCATTGACACTTTCTACCAAATCTATATTCCAGGCTCTTCCTGGAATATAGGAAAAATAAAGTTAATAGGTTAAAGTTAATAGGTAAAGTTAATAGGTAAAGTTAATAGGTTTCCCTTTTTCATTAAGTATCTCCTCAAAAAAATATTCTATATAATCTGCATAAACCACTAAATTTTATACAGAAACCTTTCTTTTGAATTTCTCTTTGTATATGACTTGCTTTAGAGAACAAATACACTCTCCCTTTTATTTTTTACTATATTGTCTTTGTAACTGGAGGTTAGAAGCAAACCATATTTTTATGTTTTCATTTTATTACTCCTGAAGCTCAAAGTCATATGAATTCTTACCTTTCTGTATTTTCAGTAAAAAATCCTATTTCTAAGTGCATTTAAATTATAAAATATAGCTCAGAGATGATAAGTGAAAAAAATCAAGGAAAATACAAGACTTAGAAATTGTAGCTCTTTATATTCTGTTCTTCAATGTGTGTATCTCAGTACTTCCAAGAAAAACAAAGATCAACTCCAAGTTGATTTACAATTTTATACAATTGAACATATTTACTTACAATTACAGGAAAAGTTATCTGTTTTATTATATAAATAGTTGCCATTTTAATGTGTTTGCTAAAATGTGTCATTTGATCAAATTGATTTCATGGGTTTCTCAACTTGTTTCCATTACTCTTCTCAGTTATAATAATGGTCAATAACTGCTCTGAAAATTCCTTTTAATTTCACACTTTTTATGTTCCCTTTTATGAATTATAGGCTGGCAGACTTGCAAAAAGGTCAGGTATAACATTAACTGGATGTCTGACAAAATTACCTCAAAATAAAACTATTACCAATCTCAATAAATTATTTTGGGTACATGAATTAAGATATGAAAAACACTTTGAGTGATATATATATCTATACTTAAAATAATCAAAAAGGATTCCTGTGGCTACTTATTATTGTAGCATATTGTAGCAAGATGCACTGACCACTTAAAATATTTGAAAACAAATTCATCAATATACTCTTCCATTAGTGTTCTACCTCATTGTTATTCAAGAGGATTTCTTGGATCTGTAGCATTGGCAAGACTAGAAAACATTATACATATTCAAAAATCCAAATCCCATGCCAGAACTTCTGAATTTGTCTTCTTATTAGCAACATATCCAATTCATATTTGTGCTCATTAAAATTTAGGAACAACCCTCTAATGCACTATAACATTCTCCTTTGAGAAATATGAATAATTAATTTCATAAAATATAATTATACCCTTAAATATATATTCTTATGTTTCTCTTTATTTTACATTTCATTTCACAAAAATGTAGCATATACACTTTTTTTTTTTACTTATGCATCCTCTTTCCTCAGAGTTATATATTAGGGAACAATGCTTCCTTTAAAAAGTATCTTATTGAATAATTGACATACCTCAACTTTTTGAAAGTCAGTTTTCCTGACTTTCATTGTGTCAAATTAAAAATGCTCTCAATGATCACATGATCAATGTGCCATTTATACACATATTCTTATTTCAGTAACCACTGAGATACAGGGATGTGCCCATTCATTTCTCTCACGAGGACAGGCAATGCCTGGACATACCTGTATTTGTAGAACATGTTGAACCTGAAGACATGTCATGGAATTTGATTTGGAATTGGATTCCATTCAGCTGGAAGCTGCACTCAAAGGGAGCAGTGCATCCCCAGTCACCTGCATGGCTGGAGAGGACGTCTTCCTTCACATCTTTCAATTCACATTAGTTCAGATATAACATCTCACTCAGGAGTATGCTATGACTATCTTTTTCCAGCAAATTCTTCTGATAGGCAATGTGCACCGGATTGCTGTGGCATGAAATTCAAAATGACACCTCACTGGTCCTTGCCAATTTTGAGTCTCTTGGATACTCTCCCAGACTGTCAATGAAGGGGACTTCCACACTGGAGCACTTTGCATGTGAATCACAAGGTCAACTGGAACATCAATATTTGATGACAAGAGACAGCCGCCCCTGGCCCTGATTTCCTAGTTGGGTTTATTTTGTATTGGCTTGCTTATGACTTGATGAAAAATGGTAGGATTTGGGCCTGAATCCTTGTTCGTTTGTGCTGCTAGCAATTAGGAGAAAGGGGGAATTTACCACCTACTCTCCCACTATCATTGGAGCTGCAGGGTCAAAAGGAATGGAGCGCCTGTAGAGACTCTTGTTAATCTTCATGGATGTCCTCAAGAGATGCACTGTAGAAGTAGGAGAACATACATTGTCCTCATGTTCACCATGAATCTAGGGTTTATTGGAGTGTGCTTTGTAGGGTAAGGGAAGAAAAAATACATTCATTGCAAGAAATCACAATGAAAGAAGGAAACCAGAGACACCAGGCATGTTGCAGGTTGGTGGTGTGTAGAAGCAAGTCAAGAAATTAAAAGCACTTGACAATTTGCAAATGCGTGTAGTACAAGATACCTGCTTAGTGAGTATCCCACATTCGGGTATTCTTGAACCACTCCTCTTTTGATATTCAGTTTTGGTCTTCACATTTACCATTTAGCAGAGCTGTTTCTGTTTACATTTGTGATATTGTGGTGCAGTCTATATTTCTAGAACTGGGTTCATTGCTGAATTTTCCAAATTCAACTCATTTCAATTGAAAGAAATAAGAAAGACAGGCTCAAACAATTCCAGAAATTCAGGGTGTTCAAGCAAAGTACATTTATGATAATCTAAAAATTTGAGCTAACATTCCTTGCATACTTGAGAGCAGTGGTGGATTTTTCTGGGGGAGTGTCATACATCACCAGATGTATTTACTAAAATGTATTTCTCTTTTTATGCACACTGTATTGTCTCTGAATTCCTTCTAAGACACAGGTTGTATATCCACCACAGGCTGACAAGCCTATATGATCTGAAAGTCTTCTTTTTAAAGATTTTCTATGCTTAGATGCTATGAGGGCTTGCCTTGCACACTTCTATACAAGAGTGTCGACTTTTTTGTCCCATGATATTCAAAGTATGGTAAAGAGTGTGGTGATTAGAATGCCCTGTGGTCCACAGCATCTCTTCTATGGGAGGATTTAAGAAAGCATCAAGACCTCCCCACTCCATAACAATTCTGCAGTCCTTCCTGGATCAAAACTTCCTTCTCCCTGTGGCTTCCCCCATCTAAAATGTGACAGTGCACCCCCAGGACAGCAAGGCTGCGATGACCAATTCTCCAGGGCTGTGTTGTCTCTACTTCTTTCTTGCCTAACAGACGCAGCTAAACTGCTCCTGTCTCTAAGTAGCTCCATTGACTGCCATTCCCTCATGGCTCACTCCTCTCTTTCCTTGTTTGGCATCTATTTAGAACAAATTGTTTTATTCCATGAAAGGGATAAAAGGAAACACTTTGGGGGGACTAGAAAGAGACAGGCAACTTGTTAAAGTTGAAAATTATTCAAGGGCAGTGCAAAATGCCCCAAGGTGTGGAAGGAAAACTAGACCTGTGATTAATTTTTTCAAGAGTGTGAAGTTATGTAACAGCTCAGACTTAGGATAACAAAAGGGTCAAGGGAATAAAGGGATGAGGGATGTTCTGAAGACTCAAAAGTGAAAAAGACCCCAAAGATATCAGACTTGGATTTAGAATCATGGAAACCCTCCTTCACAGCAACTTGGTCTCTACCTGACTGCCTTGCCCTACCCCCACATATCTTCTACTGGGAGACAGTACCATGGTGGTGTGGATTCAGGGTACAGGCCCCGCAGATGGCAAGACATGGACTTGTGATGTATATAATCTATCATTTACTAGTAGTTTACTAAAATTGTCTACCCCAAAATGTTATTGCTACAATAAATAATTACTACCTACATCAGAATGGTCTGGGCTTATGCCGGAGTGTGTGGCTGTGATCTCACAAGCTCCCCCACAGAAGTGTATTCATTGTTGAAGTTGCATGTCCTACACCATTTGGAAGGGGCCTATACATGCTTCCCACAGCCAGGAAATCAAGTCCTCTGTCATTGTTAAAGGAGAAGCAAGACCATAGAAGACCACTCAAAGCTCCACACAGCCTCAACCTGGAAAGGAAATATGTCCCTTCTGTTCACGTCATTTAACATAACTGTTTTGGGATCTTGCAATGTCTTTCCATCATGGGTTTGGAAGTATAGTCTTCACAGTACCTGTAAAAACAAGATAATAAGATGTTGACCAAGCTCAGCAATATTTATCTCACAAAAAAGACATAGGCTGTTGCTAGGATTAAGTTGTAAAATGCCTGTAAAGTGTTCAGTGCAGTGCATGGCCTGGTATGAAGGATGTGCTCAAAGTTATCAGCTATTATTATTCAATGGGTCAGTCATCATCATTGCCCCTCGCCTTTAGAATTATGCAAATCATATCATTCTCGTCATTTATAAAATACCACACCCAGAGTTGGAATACATTCCCTTGAAGACCACTTCTGAGGACCCATCATTATATAAAAGAAATATTGAACTAGAGGGCAGGAAGCAGGTATCATGAACTCCATTCTTTTATGGCTTAGAGCCTTGTGACATTTGGTAAGTTACTGAATATACCTGGGCCAGTATAAAATGGGTTGCAACTGAATGCAATGAAATGTGGTGACCCTACAATTTATTGCCAGTATATCCTTGTGAAAATCATTTCATCTACCTGGAATTTGGTTTCTTCATCTGTGAAATGAGCGATTGAAGCCAGATTATCTGTTGCTCTATAAGCTAAAAAATTGATGATTGCAAATAATGCTTGTTCAAGAATCTGCCTCTGTTCATTGAAAATTGGAACTTTTGATTACCTATTCAACCAAAAACTCCAGAGCTTTCACTGGGTTTGAACCCTCCCAGAGTCCTGGAAGACTTAACCCATGTAATACTGAATGGGAACAGCAGGATTGGCTCCTAGTTTCACTAGCAAAGGGGAATTGTTTTAGAGTTACACAGGAATTGCTATAAGTGCCCTTAGTTCTCCCCAACACAGACTCTAATTTTAACTTACCCCTAGTCAAAAATGTATCCCTTCCCTCTAATAAATGGAGTATAAACTCTTGTGGATTATCAGAGGGCAGCAGAAGATAAACAGAGGGAGAAAGCTTTAAAAATCAATGTGCATAGATAAAACAAGTAGAAGTAGCAACAGGCAGATGTAAAACTCTCCCTCCATATGGTAAGTAGAATGGTGGGTCCTGAATCTAACACTCTTTTTACACAGAATGAAGAATTAAGTCCATGGATGAAGTCAGAGTTATAATTGGCTCATTTTAAAATAAATATCTTATGCTGGATTCTCCAAGTGTGTCCAGATTCATCAAGAGCACCCTTGGAAATGACACAGAAGAATCAACACCAGAGTAGAGCAGAAAGAGGAAGGCCTGGCCAGAGCTGATTTTATGCACAAGTGGTCAGGAGCTGAGAAAAGCAAGAAGCCACCAGAAGCTGAAAGAGGACAGTGGAGTCTCCCCTAATTCTTCAGAAGGACCAGAGTCCTGTTGACATCTTGATTTAGCTCATTGTGACACATTTCATTGTGACACATTCTGACCTCCAGAACTAAGATAATAAATTTGTATTATTTTAAATCACTGTCTGTGGTAAGTTCTTACATCCTCATTTTGAAATTAATGCATATCATGATGAACTAAAGTTAGTAGCAGACATTTAGTAGAAGAGAAAACACATTTTCATAGAAATTAGTTGGTAAAAATAATAACAATAGATATATTGGAGGAAATGTTATGTTCAATAGCCAAAAATTTTCTGTAAACTGTAAAAGTGTCCTAAAATATGTACCAGTAATTCTGATGCAGACCATGTAAAGAAATTAATTATATAGATATTTTCTCTAGGGAAACAACTAATAGTTTAAATCTCAAACTGCACTGAATAGCATTTAAAATTTTGTACATATCCTGAGGCATAAAATCTCATGCTAAAAGCCTGGTGCTGAGACCAGAATATTAAGTTCTATCATTTGGTCATTCTGTTGACCTTGAGCATAACCACTCAGAATTTGGGTTTGCTCATAAATAAAGTGAAATATAATATTATCTAACTTATGGAGTGATAAAAATTAAGTGGATAATTCAACAGAAAACACACAGCACAGTATCTAGTATGTAATAAAAACTCAATGAATGTCATCTATTTGTATTACATATACATTGTATCAGTAAAATTTTCATTCTAAATGTTGGTACTTCAAGCACATTATCTTTTTGTTTTCATAAAAACCCAATTAAACAATTGCTCCCAAATATTATCATGTTAGAATTGGGCAGCCCCAGTGGAAGAATCACAGTTGATGTGCAGGTGCCACACAGTAGGAGGAGCTAAGTAAGCATCAATGCTGGCAGAATTTTATCTTAATAAGACATATTTTCCCCTGGGTGAGATACACATTATCGCAACATCTGGAGCTAGTCTCTGCACCCAACAGATGTCTGTAGAGAGCAATGAATCCCATTTTTGTTATAAGAGAGAAGAATAAAGATAGAAATCAACTAAAAAGGAATATATCAGAAGCACCCACTGCTCTTGAAATTATAAGCCTAAAGAATGGCTACATCACTTCTCTATGCAGCATCACAGACATTAGTAACTTGCACCTGTGGTTATGTATGAGGGAGTAGGGTAGAGAGACACAGGATCATCAAAGAGAAAAGGGAGACTGTTTCTTAGAAGTGCACTCACTTATAAACCATCACTGACAGTTGTAGAACAGCCATTTAGAGAATTGCACTCCTCATCAAACTATAAGTTTGTCAATTGCACAAAATTTCTTCTTCATTATTGTGTCACACATGGTAGACTCTAAGCAAATATGTATTCAATTCTGCTGGAGGAGATAACTACTATAAAATAGTATTAAATTTGTGGTAGAAAAATGAATTAATGTGTGATGTACTTTTACTGCTGTGGAAGAAACAGATATATATATATCTGTTGCTCATCCTCAGAAGATATAAACATTGGATCCTGAAGTCCAAAGATATGAACCAGAGAATTAAGTTCTTTGCTGAACACCAACACTCAGTAATGGCACAGAGCCAAATATATGCACAGGGTTTGGTATTTGGCTTTAAGATGTATGAATAGAAGAAGCAACTATAAGAGTCCTGAACCCAATAAAGAGGGTTGAGAATATAGGAGAGAGTGAAAAATGCCCAGGAGACAGGACTTCTGGTCAGGTGACATGAAGAGTCTGAAGACTCTTAACACTGAGAGCAATGTGTTGGAAACTGTAGCTTTGGGGGCCTTAGACAAAGCCTCTTGGTAGAGTAGGATTGAGAAGATAGCACAAAACCACCTAAGGAGCAAACATCTCACAATTGACATTGTGATGGATTAAAGACAAATGACCCGTTCATTTGGGGGCACCATTTAAATCAATGGACTCTTGTAGAATCCTAGAGAAGACAGTGAATGTGATACCAAGAAGAAATGCAATGGCTCATTTGATTTTATTTGGGTTCATTTGATTTGAAAAAAACAAAAATATGTCATGCTTCTTGCCAAGAGAGTTGTAGGGCAAATTCTGGGACTTATGCATGATCATGAGACAGGGTAGGGGGTAGAGTGAGGATAATCAGCATAGATAATAAAAAATTGGGTGTGATTGGGAAGATGAGGACTGCTTAGAAAAGAAAGGAAATCAAATGCTGATATCTCCAAAACCCTTTCTCCTCTCCCTCCAACCTGTTGCTAACGTAACCTGCCCCAGGAATTGTACCTCTCTGTGAAAAGTGGTAAGGGTTGTTAACTAATGCCTTCTGGGCTATCCCCTTCATATCCTTTCCCCTGGGTGGCTTTGTGCCCATCCTGGGATTATTCCACCTTCACTTTTGGCTCACCCTTTGATCATGCAGGATGAGGAGAGGAGAGAGGCAAGATAGGGGAGAAGAACGGCATGAGAACAAAGAAATCCTATAATGTATAAAAGGGGCAACACACCACCACTTTTTGAATACCAGTTTGGGTCCCCTTCTCTGCAGAGAAATCTGTCTCCATTATATCCTTTGAGTAAAACTTGCTTTCTACTCTTGCCTTGATGGTACTCAGTGATCAATCTTCACATTTGTGGAAATCAAACTCAGACCTGATTGATTCTCATCACCAGCAGTATGAATAGGAGACAGGACCACCCTAAAACATCAAATCAGTTATATGTTATTATAAGTAACATTCAGTTTTTCTCATAGTTATCTATGTATATATTTTATAAAGTTATTTTTTTAATGAAAGCACAAAACTCCCACCTTCCTACCCATGGCTAGGCAGCTGATGTTATGATTTTTCCAGAAAGCATCAGGTCTGCCTTGCTTTAAAACAATCATAAACTTTGTGCCTTATTCTGTCCTTTGAGAATCTGGACACACTGTGATGTTCAGAGAAGCACTCTGGTTATTAAGGAATTTCTGTCTTTGGAAAACTTTCACCAGCAGTCTGCCTATTCCAGCACAAATGATGAGTTCATTGGATGCTACAAGAATGTAGCATTCTCTAGGAAAACAAACAACAAACAAACACTTCCTTTCCCCTGAAGCATGAAGTTGCTGAAACATGAAGTTTATGCAGTTTGAAACATCTCTGTGAGGGTCTAGGGGAAAGTTTTGTGGTGGTTGCTTATTTACCATTTTTAATGCTCTTTATTTCTTTATCTTAATCTAGATATCCACCTGAAAATGTTTTCTTTTTGCCCAGTGGAAATATTGCTTATAGATAATCCTATAGGGACACTCTTGTATATAATTGTCATAAAATCATCAAAATCAGAAAATTAGCATTAATATGTTACCACCATCTAATCCTGGACCCTATTTAAGTAGTTGTCCCAATAAATTCCTTTATGACAAAATGATACAGATGAGGAATTACCATAACATTTTTTGGTTATATTTTTATCCTCCTTTTCAATTTGAAATAATTCTTCAGCATTTTCTTTCCTTGACACTTTTGAAAACAATAGGCCATTTAAATGTGGTTAAAAAGAAAGCATTAAATTTACCATGTAGAAAGTATTTTTGATAAATGGATCAGTTTCCTAAACTGAGTTCTCCTTGATTTCAGGTAGTGAGTCTTGTTTCTGTATGTCTTCATGTCCAACAAGGAACCTAGCATAAGATGAGCTCTCAGACTCATTGAATTAATGGAAAAAGGAAAACCCATCTCCAACATGGAGGTTAGTAAATGGATGCTAGATTAGAGCAAATGTTCTGTTCCCTTTTTTTTTCCCCAGGAAATATTCCATGGCCACCTATTTATGTGCTGACTTGTGAATAAAGACATGGTTATTAATCTTCAGGGACTGCTTTAAGCAAATGTAAGATATCTAGAGAAGAGTTTAGAGGCACTCTTCCTCATGATTTTAGGCAGAGTGTTTCTGAGGAGGTAGAAATTGATAGGACTCCTGAGGGATGAGTGAGATTTTGAGACCAAGAGTGAGGTCAGAGCACTTGAAAAGCAGATTCTTCCCCATTATCTAACACAGTTCTTCACTTGCAACTCAGTAGCATTGTCTGATGATTAAAACTGCAATGACTAACCAGTCACTTCTCTGAAAGAAAGTGAATCCCCATTCCTGTTCCTCTCTGCTTCAGTTCATGGGGGGAACGTCTGCAGGCAGCCTTCTGCATGTGGGTATATTTTGTGAGGTCACCTCCTTAAGAAGGATAAAGGCTGCTTCTCATATGCTTTGTTTGAATCCTGACATCTGTGGTTTTCTTTAATTCCACTCTATTTTTCCAAATTGAGTTTTCTTTATATTGATCAGATAGAGGGTAACAATGCTTGAATAGACTTGTTGCTCTAAGAGTAGGTTTGATTGTATTGATTTTCTTATAATTGTTGTAATTGTTCCCATTTGTTGAAGCTTTTTTCTTTCCTTTCTTTTGTATATGCTAATTGTTTTATCTCTCACAGAAATATCTGTTTGTGGCTTGTTGATCATTTCCTTCATTAAGAATGTTGTTGCAAGATAGGTTTGACGTAGAAAGGAAAACTCAATTATCAAAATTTTTATTATGTCCTCTGATATATGTTTTCTTCCATGAAAATACTATGAAATGCCTTTGTCCTTTATTTCATGAATATTTTTATTCTTTGGAAAAGGAGAAAATAATCTGTTATGTTCAGTGTCTTCTTTTCACTGTTGTGCTTTTAGTGCTTGGAAAAGTCACATTTTAACTTGGTTATTTGATCCTCTTTGTCCTTCTCAGCAGCTCTGCCTTACCATTTATGTTTAACAAATGAAAGCAGATGCCATCCAAGGTGAGCGCACAAACTCTGACACTCATTCGGCAAACATTGGTTGAACACAAACTAAGTGCCAAGTAGATTTTCAATGAAAAAATAACAAAGAAAGAACTAAACCCAGGTTTTCTAATGCTGAGTGAAATTGCACAAGAGAATCAGACCCACCAAAGCTTTCAGTCATGATATTGCACAGCATTAGGTTCTGATCAGGGACTCTGGACTCACACTAGCATGGGTTCAAGTTCCAGTTTTGCTGTAAGATGAGTGACCTAGGGCAACCACTTGTCTTATTTGGGTTTAAATTCTCTTCTTAATAAATATTGGTTAATAGCAATGTCTACCTTAATATTTTGTGAAGATTATTGAAATAATGCATGTAAACTGTCAATTAAGCTTCAGTAGTAGATATATACTGATCCTTCTTCAGTTACATTAACTTATTACTATAAAACCATAGAAGGTTTTAGACTAAGTCATTCCAAATATTGTACCTCCCATACAATAAATCAATATCCCATTGGATATTAAACTGAGCTGTCCTAATTTTAATCAGGGAATACAAAAAAGTATTTACAGTAGGTAGGTGCAGGCATGCAACTTGGGCTTTGCAATCCAAATTTCTTGTATTCTCACCAACCTCAGATTATTTGTGTTTATATGATGTTAAAAGAGTTATTAGCAAGCAGTCTACAAATGGATTGATAATCCTCAATTATAATTTCTGGTTAAGGAAAATGTAGCATGGATGATGAATCTGAATACAGTTCTCAGTGAAAAGAATTTGATCCTTCACTATCTAGATACAGCTTAGGTCCTTGTTCTTCCAGAAAAATGGGCAAACCTTCAAATACAGATATACATACATATATACTATATATGTATATATATAGTGTTTTATATGTATGTAGCATTATATATACATGTTATATATAAATAATATTTTATATATAAATACTGTACATGTTCTATATATGTGTGTGTGTATGTGTATAAAAACACTACATAGAATACTTATCTACAAGGGATTTCTTTCATAGCTCTTTAGAAAATCTCTCCATAACATAAAGAAATTTTAAAATAATTAAGCTCCAGGAAAAGGGGGAATGATACAATTCTATAATAAAGAGTTCATAGAAATTAAGTAAAATATTAAAAAATTACTTGGAAAAATAAGACAAAAGTGTTGAGGGAAGAGAATAGCCAGTTCCCAAAAGCAATTCATAAGTAATTGTTGAGCATCTTCTATGCATTTGTCATTTTCAAAAAGATCAAATAAGAAGAAACATGTACAAAACTATCTAATATTAATTTCTGGTTGTTATTAAATAAAATTAACTCAGAAGCCATAAGAAAGTATGAAATGTGGGATTTTTTTCCTTAATTCTCTTAGTTCTATATAAACCAAAAACTAAACCCAAAGCACTATCTATTCCTTAGAAACATGTTTGGTCACTTTTGTTGAATTTAGTTAAGAGAACAGTAATATGCATCTTGTACAAATCAGAATCAGGTTATAATTTATGAAATAAAATTTATTTTATTATTTTCTAATTCTGATGGTAGAAATAAAAATTTATTTTCTTATTTCCTAATTTTTATGGCATTTACATATTTTGCTATAGCAAGAGAGTTGAATGGCACAGAGGGTAGGGTAGATAATGTAAACAACTATATAAATCCTAAAATGGCTACTTAATTTCTCAGGAAAGAGGACAAATAAGAAGGAATAATTTTAGCAACTGGAAATTGCTAAATTTCCAGCTACCTGCATTGATGAAGTGGGGCAAAGAAAATAATAGAAAATAGAAGAATCATGTTTTGATCATTCATGAAAAAGAGATGCATTTTCAAGATTGCACTGGGAGATACTAGACAAGAAACAAAGAAACCAAATAACTTCAGTGACTAGCAATGACAACAACCATGTTACAATTCTCAATAGAGGAAACAAATCACTGCACTGCAATTGGTGGCTTGTGAGAGAAATAACATGGAGTTAGGTAGATCATAGTGTGGCATAGGTTCTCCAATGGTAATAACTAATCTGATATTTGTAAATTTAGCCTTAATATCTAATAGTCATTTGTTCTGGAATGAATACTCAAGTCATTTTTGCCATAAAGTCATCATTTTCAGAAGGCTAAAAACTTGGGACAATAAGGAACAGGAAGAAACCAGTGTCAATACAAAGGAATATAGCTAGTAGGAGGATATAAACTCCTTTGTTTCCATAGTGTGATTTGCCTTTCACTCTTTCCAGGATCCAAAGAATGGCCTGACTTGTAAATGAAACTATGCAATTCAGAATCTACTTGGGGGAATGGCCTAATAGAAACTGGTATCAGTTATCTTTAGAGAAAAATAAAATTTATGTAACAGAAAGTCACAGACCCTCAAGAGATCCATGTAATATGAATGAAGAACTCCTGAATTTAAGAACTTGGAAACTTTTGTTTGCCTGTTTAATTTTATAAAATGTGGAGACGATAATACAAGAAAAATAATTTTCAACTTTCACCATTCAACTAATGACATTCTAATGAACTGTAATTCCAGGCAAGCTGCTTTACTTTATAAGAGAAAGGAGAGATTAAGAAGAAAACTTTTTGAGTTTTATGGAAGGAAGACATAAAAACCAAGAGAAACTGATTTTTAAGTGTCAACAGTACCTGGGAAACCTTTTCAAACATCATCTTCCATGGAAGTCTATAGGTCATTAATGGATGTAAAGAAATACAGGGCAACAGTCTTCACATATTAATTGCAAATCCTTTCCTCACCATGCCTCTTATGCAAGCTGCCAAATTAACAGAAACAAGTGAATTTAACAAGAGTGGATTATAAAAAAACACTGACTGCAAAATAAGACTAGACGCTTGCCATAACTCTGCAAGTAAATTAGCTTTGTAACTCTGGGCAATCGTAATAATGCCTCTGGGCTTTGGTTTCATTGTAAGCACAGGGGCAGGGCTAGTGGCCAAACAGAAGCAAGCCATTAATGGAATTTGGTTCTAGGGTGAAATTCCCAGTCCCCTGGGGTACAGGTCAGGTTAGGGAGCCAGAGAAAATTGTATGTGGCCCCAAGGTCTTTATAGGCTGGAATAGTTCTGGGTCCTGCTGAGTGGTAGGTGAATGTAAGGATCAGTGAAGTTTTTCTGCCCCTGTTTGATTGGCCACTGTTTGGCATGCTGCCATCTGCCTCAGTAGTTTGTTTCTTCTCATATATTAGCTCCAGTCCCGACCTAACATTCATCATCTACAAAATAAAGTAATTTTGTTCCTTCCTGTTGTAAAATTCTGTGAAACCATGTATCATTTAATTCACCACTTTGCCTTGTCCTTTAATTTTGGAGACTAAAAATTACTTTTCGATGTGAAAAGAGAGCCCTGGCCAGGTGTGGTGGCACACTCCTATCATCCATGTGTCTCAGTAGACTGAGGCAGAAGGATTGTGGGTTCTAAGCCAGCCTCAGCAAAAGTGAGGCACTAAGGAACTCAATGAGACCCTGTCTCTAAATAAAATACAAAATAGGGCTGGGGATGTGGTTCAGTGGTTCAGTGCTACTGATTTCAATCCTAGGTACTCACCCACCCAAAAAAGAAGAGACCCCTGAAATTAAAAATAAAAATTCAATTAAAAAACAATGCCAAGAACTTTTATTACTATACCTAATAATCACAATATATATTCTATAATTAATTTATATAAGACTACTACAAATGTAGGCACTGCAGAAAATTGTTTCGAGATAGGGAAATAAAATTTTTAATATTTTGGATAGCATATGGAAAATTTCTCCATAGAGAAATAGAGAATATAGATAGATATAGAGAATATCTTTAAACTCAAACAAGACCTTATTCACAAAGCAAAGCTACCAAATGTTAGAGAAGAGTTTTATTACTGTATTGTTACCTATATAAGTAGCAGTGTATCTTAGGCAAATGCCTAAATAATTATATATAATTCTGAAAAACACAGAGATACATTATGCTAATATTAGTTTGTGAATTTAACCAACAACTGGCCTCAACAACTATTTTGAGTATTTTTAGGTCTTTTAGGCCAAAGTAACTCCATTTTGGGAAACAGCACCTGCCCACCCAGGAACAACTTTCCTGGTAGGCCCACCATGAAAGAATGCCCAAAACCAAAACCACAGCAAAGATGTCAAGTAACAGTCAGGGCCAGACCAGTTTTTTTTTTTTTTTTTATCTACTCTACTGTACATGACTATATAGTTTAGATATTTTTCCTGCAGGCTGCTGTGCCTTGCAGAGGGGCAACCTGGCAGACTCTCTCTGTCAAAAACCTTTGCTTGAACTCAGAGCTGTATCTCTCATAGATATTTGTCAGTTTACCCTAACAAGTATATGAACTAATTGTACCCATTTCCTGATCTACTTCCTTCACTTAAACAATATATTACATAAATGTCAATCTCTGTTGATAATTCATCTTTGATCCATTTTTCCCTATACTTTGGAGTAAAAAGATGGAGGAGTTATGAAGGAATTTCTGAAGTAATCTATTTCAGTATTTCCTACAAAAACCCCATCCAGGATGCTTCTTTTAAACATACTGGACATATTCTCATTTTAAAAATAAAATGATTCAACCAGAAATATCTGTGTTATCTATATTCTCACCATTTTATTATTTTAAAATTTCTGTTCTCCTTTACCTTTATTTAAAATCTAATCAATTACTACATTATTATAATTATGTTAGACAATAATATGTTCTACTTTTTAATTACTAAACAGGTTTTCATATTCCTTTGGTTTACACATATGTAATAGTTTTCCTTAAATGCTAAAACATTTAGCAATTCAGGAACTATTACTTAGATTTTTTTCCTGTTATCCTAAAATGATAATTCTTCATCCTTGAATTATTTCCTAAGAATAATTTCCTAGGTAGCAGAATCAATAAAAGATTTCTATTGCCCTTCACAAATAACATAAAATTATTTTCCTCAAAGTCTGTACCTATAGGCATTCCTGATAACAGTAGATATCTTTTAACTTGTGTATCTTTAGTTTTCCCTATGTTTCTTTATCTGGTACTTGCTCCTAAATTCTCTTTCTCCTGTGATCTTTAAATGAGTTTCTTATGCAGTATGCATTAATTCATGGTTGATCATATATTAAGAGAACATTTTCACCATTCTAAATGTCTTTTTAATTTTCTACCATTTATTTTTTTTAATTTTAGTTCAATATAACTTTTGATTCCAAATATGAAAAAACCTTTCAAAAGTTCTCAAATGTTTATTTCTGAAAGACAATATTTCCTCATATATGATAATTATAATAAGCTTAGGTATTTCTTCCTAATTTCCAAAACAAAAAAAAAAGAAAATCAAATGAGATAGTAACATAAAATATCTTGTGCATTCTACCATTTCATATAGGACAAAAAGAAAACAAGATCAGTTAATGGAGGAATGAAAATAAAAGCCCTCAAAGACTTGTTTAACAATAACTGGCATTTCTACTCTGATTATTAGGGGAAAATATTTTATGAAAAAGCTTCAAACAATGCAGACAACTCACTCTATGTTTGAGGAGAAGCAATACAACCAAGCAGGTTTTAAAAGTAATTACTTCCCAGTACCTTATAACAGTTTTACTATCCTGATATAATTAAAAATGAGCTTATAATCCCAGAGTTATCAGTATTCCACTTTCCAAAGACTTGATTGATGACTGCATGATTATAAATAATGAAAGTGACTCATTGATGAAGAACAAACACACGTGGTTGAAGTTCTCCAAATTCAATTGCAGTCATTCCTCCAGCCTAGATGTCAAAAATTGGTTGGAGCCACCATCCTTCTCTATTGCCACAACTTCTGGAGCCATCCTAGAAGGAATTAGTGAACCTAATATTTTCATTTTTAAAAAATGCTTCTTCTTCTTATAACCATTAGATTTGGAGGGAAAAGAAGCTGAGAGGTCTTTACTAGGAAAGAAGAAACTTCACCAGGAAAGACTTAAATCATTCTGTCTCTCTTTCTCACACACTTATACATACTCTTTTGAAATTCATGCTTTAAAAATCTTGAATACTGGTGATCTGAGAAAAACTTTGCTGTATACTTTGTGTTAAGTGTATCTTGTTATACAACACAGAAAAATGGAAAAGAATACCTAAACACTGTGAAGATCACAGAAAGATTTCCAAGGGAGACAAGACATAAAAAATGAATTAGCAGGGAGCTAAGGTGAGTGAGGAGTCTGAGCATTTGGGAATGCAAATGCAGGAAGACAAAGAAAGTGCATGGATCACCTGGAGAGCTGCTGGGGAAGGCAATTCAATATGTGTGATCCACAGATGAGAAGGGTCTTACACTGCTAGCTAGCATTCAGCAACAAGTACAGAAATAGAGTAAGCATTCTCCCTTGTACAAATGAGCAATCAATTTTTAGCAATTTATTTTACTTTATTTTATAAAAGTGTGCCTGTGATAGGAAATTGAAAAATATTATCTTTTGTAAGAAAGGATTTAGAGGATCTAGACAGTGTGGGGAAAATTAACCTCAGAAGTATGGGCTTGATTATAAATAACCCACTAATTACAAAAGATATTCATTTAGATTTCTTGAACCTCCTTTAAAGAGATAATTATGGCAGCAAACTTAATCTAGAACTCACTACAACATGAAGAATGGTGTGAGAGAAGGTAAAACCAGTAGGACAGGTGAGTTAGAGAACAATTCCAAATATACAAGGGAAAAAAGAAAAAGGACATTTTGAAGACTCTGGCAGAAAGAAGAGAATAAAAGTGGCTGACTGAAAATATTGAGTTGAGTAAAAAACGCTGGTAGGATACTGAATGAGATCTATTTTCAAAGAACTTCTAAGTGTATAGAAGACTGAAGGTCAACTGAATAGCTGGGTTGGAGTTACATACTTGGGAGTAAGAGGTATATGATGGCATCTGACATTGCCCAGGAGAAATATTTCATTTTTTTGGATATTTACTATTTTAGAATTGACATGTTTATACTGATTATCCACAAGTTGCTTTTAAAATATTTTTATAACTTTATTTTGTTTATTATTATTTTTTAATGTGGTGCTGAGGATCAAACCCAGTGTCTCATAGAGTGCTAGGCAAACACTTTAAAACTGAGCCCAACCCCAGCCCCACAAGTTTCTTTTATATGCATTTAAGTTACAAAAAGTTCTTCTACAAGAAACTGTCTTTCAACTTGAGTGTGGTTAATGATGTGTAAGATACATACTAAAAATGCTGACCTGTAAATATACATACTACATGTGACTTCTACATACATAAGAATGGATCCAGTACTAAAGAGAAGAAAATGATGACTATGGAGCCTGATGATAAAAGGCAAGTTTTATAGACAAAAAAGTTTGAACTGGAGCCCAGAAAAAACAAATCAATTTCATTTCCTCTGCCCACTAGAATCATTTAGTGGTGTCTAACAGGGATGCCAAGCTAACACTGTTATGCTCCCTGGCTCAATGAGAAATGGAACTGTTGACCCATCAGTCTGCCATAGGTGATGAAAGGTAGATCGACTATCACTTTTTGCAATGGGGAGAACTTAAAATAAAAACAGGAGAAGAGGTTGCTGAAGAGAGAACAAGTACAACTAAAGTAACAATATTTCACATAGTACTCTCAGGGTACAAAAATAGAAAATTTCGACTGAAGAAACTGTTTACAACAGAGGATAGTCACAAAAAGATGCTAAGGAGGGAAATGCATTGCACTGAAAGGAAATCTATAGATAACCTAACTTACCTGTGCTTTCACATAACATTTATTAGTACCCTCCTGTTGTTAAAAGCAGCACATGGTAACTGAATAGAATTTGAAATACATGAAAAACAAGTGAAGCACAATCTCAAGCAAAAAGAGTCACTATTTCACACATTCTCATTTATACTTCTTACTTAGACATGTCTTTTATAAAACACAACTTTTAAATTACCTTGCATATACTAAGTTTAATCTTTATTTTTTTTTTTTTTCCTTTTTTGGTACCAGGGGTTGAACTCAAAGGCACTTTACCACTGAGTCACATCCCCAACCCTATTTTTTGTATTTCATTTAGAGACAGTGTCTCACCGAGATGCTTAGCACCTCAATTTTGTTGATGCTGGCTTTGAATTTGCAATGCTCCAGTCTCAGTCTCCCAAGCTACTGGGATTACAGGTGTGCACCAGCACATCTGGCTTAATTTTGACCTTTTCAATAGTAATCTGCCATAAACTCCATTGACTTCTCCTCTTTTACAACATAATTTTTAATATTCAGCATATTATTTCTTTGAATTGAAAGGTGTATATGATTCCAGGAGGTGCCTCAGGTGTAAAGCACCCCTGGTTTTAGTTCTTATTACCAAATATTAAAAAAATTTAAAGAACAAAAAAGTTGCTTATGGTTTACAAAAAAATATCACAGCTAAATTACTCTTCAAAATTCTTTTGCTCTCTACTTATTTAATTTTTTTCCAGAGAAGCAACAATTTATTCTGGGCAATGTATATACACTTTGAATAAAGTATTCAGTTTGCTTCAACATTCACAATTGAGCTTGCAATGATACAGGCTTATTTATTTATTATTAGAGCTTTAAGTTTATACACAGTTGTTAGGTTTATCCTGACAAACTCATGCATACATGAAAATTGACTTAGGTTTCTGTGAAAATTTTCTACCAATCTTCATTCTTATTGTCAAATATTTAGTGATAGAGGGGATTATTTGTGATTCCAGATGCTTTCCAGTTTGATAAAAAAGAATGTCAATGTTTAATTAACTTTCATTTTTGTTCATGTTCATCAAGGGAAACATTTTCACATTTTGTGACTTTGTATATGTGTTATGTTAATAACTCTGCCTCTAATGAAACATTCTATTGACTTATAAAAACTCATATATTAAAGATATTAAGCCTAGTTTGGTATATTTTTGCCAGTATTTCCTGTTTTTTTACTTAAATTTTAAGGTGCAAGACAAGCATTTTTTAAATTTTCATGTAAAATTGATCAATTGTTCCCTTAAAAGTTTCATGGAAGGAAAGCTTTTTCAACTCTAAAAGTAGATAGCTACTGATGGCTCTTTCAGCATTACTTATGAAGTATGGAGCTACTTTACTTTCTGAATAATACACTATCTAAATTATCTGCATATTAAGAAATCCAATCTTTTACATGCATTGTCAAATTCTATAACAATAAATAAATTATTTTACATATTAAGGGTTATTATTATGGTTCCTATTGTATTCCAATGATCTGTCAATAACTAAAATAACATTTTAGAAAGATTATTTTGCCAATATCTGGAATTACTAAGGATAGAGGTTGATCACGAAACATGAAGAGACAAAAATGTATGAATCACAGTAATGTCTTACCAATAAGATGTGCCAATGAAAGATTTTCACTTTGTTATAGTAGCTGTAACCTCAAAATGAGCTAGTGATAAAAAGAATAGAATAGAAAATTTTAATTCTTTTCAGAGAAAGTAATGTTTCTAAGTTTCACAGTTCCAATAATGCTATAGGCATAACATTATTAATAATTCAGATACTTACATCAGGTAACTACATAAATTGAATACCTTAATCTTTCTTAGTTTAAAACAAACTCAATAAAATGATTTAATAGAATTTTACTGCAATGAAAATGTACTTTATTAAGAACAAAGTCATTAAAAATATTTTTATTACAAGCTTACTGAAGTTAATTTGGGAAACAAAAAGAAATTTGAGCACATGGGCAAAACACCTTCCTGGATTTCTTTTATCCTAACACGGGATAGTATATTCCTATTTTTAGAAATGTCCTTTTTTGATATATAACTTTTTATATTGTTTGTTGTTAAAAATGGTTATAAAAAAACTAGAGTTCATTTTTGTCATTTAATATATCAGAAAATTTTACACTCACATATTTAAAAATATTAATTATTGAATTATATTCCATAAGTAATAAGCTGTGGTTTAACAGTTTTTCTTTTTTTTTATTTTTTTTATTGTAAACAAATGGGAGACATGTTGTTTCTCTGTTTGTACATGGCGTAAAGGCATACCATTTGTGTAATCATAAATTTACATAGAGTATGTTGTTTGATTCATTCTGTTATTTTTCCCTTCCCCCCACCACTCCCACCCCTCTTTACCCTCTATACAGTACTTCCTTCCTCCATACTTGCCCCCCTCCCTAACCCTAACTCTAACCCTAACACTAACCCTTCCCTCCCCCCACCCCATTATGTGTCATCCTCCACTTATTAGCGATATCATTCGTCCTTTGGCTTTTTGAGATTGGCTTATCTCACTTAGCATGATATTCTCCAATTTCATCCATTTGCCTGCAAATGCCATAATTTTATCATTCTTTATGGCTGAGTAATATTCCATTGTATATATATACCACAGTTTCTTTATCCATTCATCAATTGAAGGGCATCTAGGTTGGTTCCACAGTCTGGCTATTGTGAATTGAGCAGCTATGAACATTGATGTGGCTGTATCTCTGTAGTATGCTGATTTTAAGTCCTTTGGGTATAGGCCAAGGAGTAGGATAGCTGGGTCAAATGGAGGGTCCATTCCAAGTTTTCTAAGGAATCTCCACACTGCTTTCCAGAGTGGCTGCACCAATTTGCAGCCCCACCAGCAATGTATGAGTGTACCTTTCTCCCCACATCCTCGCCAACACCTGTTGTTGCTCGTATTCTTGATAATCGCCATTCTAATTGGGGTGAGATGGAATCTTAGGGTGGTTTTGATTTGCATGTCTCTTACTACTAGAGATGTTGAACATTTTTCCATATGTTTGTTGATTGCTTGTAGATCTTCTTCTGTGAAGTGTCTATTCATTACCTTAGCCCATTTGTTGACTGGATTATTTGAATTCTTGGAGTAGAGTTTTTTGAGTTCTTTATAGATTCTGGAGATTAGTGCTCTATCGGAAGTATGATTGGCAAAGATATTCTCCCACTCTGTAGGCTCTTTCTTCACATTGCTGATAGTTTCCTTTGCTGAGAGAAAGCTTTTTAGTTTGAATCTATCCCAGTGGTTGATTCTAGCTTTTATTTCTTGTGCTATGGGAGTCCTGTTAAGGAAGTCTGATCCTAGAACAACAAGGTGAAGATTTGGACCTACTTTTTCCTCTATAATCTGCAGGGTCTCTGGTCTGATTCCGAGGCACTTAATCCATTTTGAGTTTAGTTTCATGCATGGTGAGAGATATGAGTTTAGTTTCATTCTGTTGCATATGGATTTCCAATTCTCCCAGCACCATTTGTTGAAGAGGCTATCTTTCCTCCATTGCATATTTTTGGCACCTTTGTCTAGTATGAGAAAATTGTATTTATTTGGGTTTGTGTCCGTGTCCTCTACTCTGTACCATTGATCTACCTTTCTATTTTGGTACCAATACCATGCCGTTTTTGTTACTATTGCTTTGTAGTAGAGTTGAAGATCTGGTATTGCAATACCCCCTGTTTCACTCTTCCTGCTAAGGATTGCTTTAGCTATTCTGGGTTTCTTATTCTTCCAGATGAATTTCATGATTGCTTGCTCTATTTCTGTAAGGTACGTCATTGGGATTTTAATTGGAATTGCATTGAATTTGTATAGCACGTTAGATAGTATGGCCATTTTGACAATATTAATTCTTCCTATCCAAGAACATGGAATATCTTTCCATCTTCTAAGGTGTTCTTTAATTTCTTTCTTTAGTGTTGTACAGTTCTCATTGCAGAGGTCTTTCACCTCTTTTGTGAGATTGATTCCCAAGTATTTTATTTTTTTCGAGGCTATTGTGAATGGGGTAGTTTTCCTAATTTCTCTTTCTGAAGATTCATCACTTATGTATAAAAATGCGTTGGATTTATGGGCATTGATCTTGTAACCTGCTACTTTACTGAATTCACTTATGAGTTCTAAGAGTTTTCTGGTGGAATTTCCAGGTTCCTCTAAATATATAATCATGTCATCAGCGAACAGGGATAGTTTGAGTTCTTCTTTTCCAATTCGTATCCCTTTAATTTCTTTGGTTTGTCTAATTGCTCTGGCCAGAGTCTCAAGAACGATGTTGAATAGAAATAGTGAAAGAGGGCATCCCTGCCTTGTTCCAGTTTTTAGGGGGAATGCTTTCAGTTTTTCACCATTTAGAATGATATTAGCCATGGGCTTAGCATAAATGGCCTTTACAATGTTAAGGAATGTTCCCACTATCCCTATTTTTTCTAGTGTTTTGAGCATGAAGGGGTGCTGTATTTTATCAAATGCTTTTTCTGCATCTATTGAAATAATCATGTGATTCTTAAGTCTATTAATATGGTGAATTACGTTTATTGATTTCCTGATGTTGAACCAACCTTGCATCCCTGGGATGAAACCCACTTGATCATGGTGCACTATCTTTTTAATATGTTTTTGTATGCGATTTGCTAAAATTTTGTTGAGAATTTTTGTGTCGATGTTCATTAAGGATATTGGTCTGAAATTTTCTTTCCTTGATGAGTCTCTGTCTGGTTTAGGTATCAGTGTGATATTGGCTTCATAGAATGAGTTTGGGAGGGTTCCCTCCTCTTCTATTTCATGGAATACTTTGAGAAGTACTGGAATGAGCTCTTCTTTAAAGGTTTTGTAGAACTCGGCTGAGAACCCATCTGGTCCCGGACTTTTCTATGTTGGTAGGCTTTTGATGACTTCTTCTATTTCAGTACTTGAAATTGGTCTATTTAAATTGTATATGTCCTCCTCGTTCAGTTTAGGCAATTCATATGTCTCTAGAAACCTGTTGATGTCTTCGAAATTTTGTATTTTGTTGGAGTATAGATTTTCAAAAAAGCTTCTAATTATGTTTTGTATTTCAATCCTGTCTGTTGTGATATTTCCTTGTTCATTCCGAATTTTAGTGATTTGGGTTTTCTCTCGTCTTCTCTTTGTTAGTGTGGCTAAAGGTTTATCAATTTTGTTTATTTTTTCGAAGAACCAACTATTTATTTTGTCAATTTTTTGTATTGTTTCTTTTCTTTCGGTTTTGTTGATTTCAGCTCTGAGTTTAACTATTTCCTGTCTTCTACTACTTTTGGTGCTGTTCTGTTCTTCTTTTTCTAGGGCTTTGAGCTGTAGTGTTAGGTCGTTTATTTGTTGAGTTTTACTTCTTTTATTAAATGCGCTCCATGAAATAAATTTCCCTCTAAGTACTGCTTTCATAGTGTCCCAGAGATTTTGATATGATGTTTCTTTGTTCTCATTTACTTCTAAGAATTTTTTAATTTCCTTCCTAATATCTTCTGTTATCCATTCATCATATAATAGCATATTGTTTAATCTCCAGATGTTGGAATAGTTTCTGTGTTTTACTCTTTCATTTATTTCTAACTTCAATCCATTATGATCTGACAGAATACATGGTAGTGTCTCTATCTTCTTGTATTTGCTAACATTAGCTTTGTGGCATAATATATAGTCTATTTTAGAGAAGGATCCATGTGCTGCTGAGAAGAAAGTGTATTCGCTCTTGGTTGGATGGTATATTCTATAAATGTCCGTTAAGTCTAAATTATTGATTGTGTTATTGAGATCTATGGTTTCTTTGTTCAATTTTTGTCTGGAAGATCTGTCCAGTGGTGAGAGAGGCGTGTTAAAATCACCTAGTATTATTGTGTTATGGTCTATTTGGTTTCTGAAATTGAGAAGAATTTGTTTGACATACATGGATGAGCCACTGTTTGGGTCATAGATGTTTATGATTGTTATATCTTGCTGATTTATGCTTCCCTTAAGCAGTATGAAATGACTTTCTTTATCCCTTCTGACTAACTTTGGCTTGAAGTCCACATTATCTGAAATGAGGATGGATACTCCAGCTTTTTTGCTGAGTCCATGTGCATGGTATGTTTTTCCCCATCCTTTCACGTTTAGTCTATGGGTATCTTTTTCTATGAGGTGAGTCTCTTGTAGGCAACATATTATTGGATCTTTCTTTTTAATCCAATCTGCCAGTCTATGTCTTTTGATTGATGAATTCAGGCCATTAACATTCAGGGTTATTATAGAGATATGATTTGGTTTCCCGGTCATTTGGTTCATTTTTTTAAATTTTATTTATTTATTTGTTTGACACAACTTGTTTCCTCCTTTATTTGACAATTCCTTTAGGATAATTCCTCCCTTTGGTGATTTGCTTCTTTGTTTTTCATCTCTTCCTCATAGAATAATTTCCTGAGAATGTTCTGTAATGCTGGCTTTCTTTTTGTAAGTTCTTTTAGCTTTTGTTTATCATGGAAGGATTTTATTTCATCGTCAAATTTGAAGGTAAGTTTTGCTGGGTATAAGATTCTTGGTTGGCATCCATTTTCTTTCAGGGCTTGAAAAATGTTGTTCCAGGCCCTTCTAGCTTTTAGGGTCTGGATTGAAAAATCTGCTGATATCCGTATTGGTTTCCCCCTGAATGTAATTTGGTTCTTTTCTCTCACAGCCTTTAAAATTCTGTCTTTATTTTGTATGTTCGGTATTTTCATTATAATGTGCCTTGGTGTGGTCTGTTGTAATTTTGTGTATTTGGAGTCCTATAAGCCTCTTGAACTTGATTTTCCATTTCATTCTTCATATTTGGGAAATTTTCTGATATTATTTCATTGAATAAATTGTTCATTCCTTTGTCTTGTTTCTCTAGGCCTACCTCAATCCCAATAATTCTTAAATTTGGCCTTTTCATGATATCCCATAGTTCTTGGAGATTCTGTTCATGATTTCTTACCATCTTCTCTGTTTGTTCAACTTTGTTTTCAAGGTTAAATATTTTGTCTTCAATGTCTGAGGTTCTGTCTTCCAGGTGTTCTATCCTATTGGATATGCTTTCTATGGAGTTCTTAATTTGGTTTATTGTTTCCTTCATGTTAAGGATTTCTGTTTGGGTTTATTTCAATATCTCTAACTCTTTATTGAAATGATCTTTTGCTTCCTGTATTTGCTCTTTTAACTGTCGATTGGTGCGATCATTCAATGCTTGCATTTGCTCTTTCATCTCATCATTCAGTGCATGCATTTGCTCTTTCATCTCATCGTTTGCTTCTCTGATCATTTTAATTATGTACATTCTGAACTCCTTTTCTGTCATTTTTTCTGCCATGCTGTCATTGGATTTTATTGATGTAACATCTAGATTTGTTTGCAGCATTTTCTTTCCTTGTTTTCTCATATTGTTCAGGTACCAGTGGACTGCTGAGATATTGCAGATTTCCTCTATTGACTTACAATATCCCTGAAGATTTCTACATATATCCCCCCTTAGCCTTCAGTAGGCTGAAGTCTTGGAGGAAGTTGATAATGTGGTGCTCCACAAGGAAGCTGCCTCTCTAGGAGTGGTGGCCTTCAGGTGTGGTATAATCCCTGCTAGTGGGCAGAGGTGCCTCCACTTGTTGACCAATGGTCATCCAAAGGGGACCTAGGCTGCGGGCTGAGGGAAGGCCTGTTTGGGCCTGATTCTCTGGTTTTACTGTCCTTGTGGGGAAACCTCACCCGGCAGGGAAGACTCACCTGGTCAGGAGGTCTCGCTGGTCAGTTCCCTCATAGCAGTTCTCCTCAATTTACAGCTACCGCCTGGGCTTGGCTGCCTTCCTCTGCAAAGTTCCCAGGGTCCTGGCCCTACCTCCTGGGCCTGGGAGTCTCAACAGTTTTTCTATTGCTAGAACTATGTATTTTTTTTTCTAGCATAAGTAAATTCCTCTAAGAATATCACTGTTTCATATTTAGGATTAATTTTTACAAACTGAGTCTCAGGACTAAAAATTACTGTGCCAAAGTATAAACATTATTATGATTCAATATGGGAATTAAAATTAAATAATGTCAATTCTCATATAAAAGTTTATTAATTTTTGGAAAATTTTTGAAATTTGAAACATACCTATTTTTATCATCACCATTATCTGTTAATAAATTATTTGCACCCCCCAAAAATACAAATTCTAAAAAAATTAGCATCAGAAATTTCTTCTGATACAATTAACAATTTAAACATTTTAAATGAGCTTACTTTCATATTTCTATGCAGTTTGCCTTTAGTGTACAAATAGACAAGACCCAGAGATAAAAATATAAAAATCTGTCATGAGCACTAAAGTCTAATGGCTTGCCTATTTCCCTCCTCTAGTACCCACTGGGAGCAGGGTCTGCTCATGCTCACTGAGTTTGCCCTGGGCGCTTGCACCTCACTGCACCACCAAGCGCATGAGCAGAACTGAGGACCAGAGCAGAAGTGAGGCAGGGCTACAGCACCTCTGTGTGTGGCGACAGGCAGTCAGGGCATCCTCCAGAGGTCTCCTGATTTCTCTGACGATGTTGGCGCTGTTGCTTCTGGGACTTCTGTGTCCCACATGGGCAACAGAGCGACGTGCATGTCATCACGGAGGAGAACTGGAGGGAATTGCTGGAAGGAGAATGGATGATAGAATTATGAGTGTGGGGTGTTTGTCCCATGATGCCGGTCGGTCCCCTTGGAGCCTGCTTACCTGACCTCATCCCCTCTTCCTCAGGCAGTCCTCAACTTCCCCGGTACTTCGCTCCCAGTCCCTGAGCAGGTGCCGCAACTACTCCGGGTCCCCAGCTTCTTTTCTTCTGCACTGTGTTCCAGTGTTTCTTTTCTAGTGCTGTGGTGTGCCAAAGGTATTGTGCACCATCTAATTCTCCCTTAATTTTCTTCAGGGCTTTGAGATTGGGATTCTGGCGTCATGGGGTGAGAGTGGAGTCTGACTCGTTCCCTTATTCTTTATTTTAGAATCATCCTTTATAGATGGACATCCAGACTTATTTTTCTAAGTTTACAGAAGAGAATATTGAGCACAATCTCTAGCTTTTTGTTTATCCTTAAGAAACATCCATTTGTGGTGTTGGAATTTGGAACTTTTTGTTACATATGCTAAGTTGAAATAGGGTTATTTAAAAATATTTGTGCACCCCTCCATACATTCTCTCTTCCCCTCTCATTTTTCCATTATGTATTCACAATGTAGAGAATCCTTGAGTTGTGACTCCTTGGCCTCCGTGATATTGCATTAAGGAATATTACTTTAATTATTACAAACTCTTAAGAGCATTAGGTTGCAGTAGTTTGAACAAAATTCTGTGTCTTGTGTGGTAGTTCTACCTTAAAGTCCTTTCTGCTGCCATAGGAAATAAATGCCTTTGTTTTAGATGCTAAATAGTTGGTGGTGGTAGTATGACTAAAAAGAGTGGTGTAACTGATATTAACCAAAACAACCATTATTGAATATTACCTGTATACTGCACACTACAATAACCTTTAAATGCATTATTGTATTTAATTCCCTAAATGATAGTTACTATTATTCCACTAGACAGATGCCTAATTTATCTGGCCAGATATTGGTATATTGGGTTTCTTTGGGCCACCAGAATAAGCATGCAATAATTGTTAGAACACCTGCTTCTTTAACAAGACTCAGCTATTTTTCTGAATCATAGATGAAGTAAGTTGTCAATTAAGGAAACAAGTGGTGTGGACATCCCTTAGGGAGAACCCAGAAGACAGTAAGTAAATTTTGAATTCATAAAACATAATAACAAAAATAAAATAGGGGAAAATGTTTATTATGCACATACTCTATTGTTGAAGCTGTTGAGGAGGGGAAATATAACCAGTGGAAGTATTTGTTTTTGTTTTTTGTTTTTTTCTTTTTTTCTTTCATCAGTAGCTTGTTTTAGATTTGGACATGTAAAATATTTAATTATATAAAAATATGTTAAGCAGTAGAGCTTATGAATTTATATGCAAAATAGTCAAATGTTACTTTGATTTTTTTTTAATTCATTTGGTCAAACAGTAAATATAGCATCAGAAGAGGTATTAAGGATAAAACAACAAACAAAATACACTGACAATGAGCTAAATCCAAATTAGAGCATCTATTAGAAATTATAGAAGTGTTTTCCTTCTTCATCCTTGGCTAAATATTTAAGATTCAACAAGTCTTTAAAAAACACAAGATACAATACATTAGGAAAAAGAAAGGATTGCTGAACAGGATGGGACAGACCTATAATCACAGCCACTCAGGAGGCCAAAGCAATCCCTATCCCTGATACCAAAAAAAAAAAAAAAAAGAAAGAAAAGAAGAAAAGAATTGAAGAAAAAGGAATTAATTTTCTTAACAGTGTGCAGTGTGCTTTTAATTACAAGTGAATTATTTTCAGTTAATCTATTCCTAATCAGAAGTTGTTATAGAGATATTTTCATTGTGATGTAATTTATTATTAAGGAGTTTGAATTTTATATATATATTACTAGTTTGCTTTATTCTGCAGTCCTGTTTTTGAAATTTTCCCTAAAACAAGAAAATGTGAATGCAGAAATTGTATTTTTGTTTTTTTACATGTATCAGCTTCATTTGTTCTGGTTCTATGAGCTGAGGGAAATAACAATCTACAGTAAAGTAGACAAGCAAAGTTCTAGGAAAAAATTAGAACCTGGACGATTATGAATGTCATTAAAATGCTAGTATTGTTGGTCATAGAATATGTAAACCCAGGGTCTTGGAAACTGACTGGCTTTAGTATTTGTGTGGGAGTTAGATTTTGAAATGATAATTTTTATATAATAATGCAGGTCTCTAGCTTCTTTTTTATTTTATTTTTTTCTAGCTTCTTTTAATATGAATAGTCTTCCTTCCTGAACCTGCCATCCCTGTGGCAATCCTGCTGCATAGTAGTAGTAGCTGCCTTAAGTTGGAACTTGTATTTCCTCATTCACCATAGCCCAGGGTACTTTTTATTTTTCCAACACCTTGCATTTTACTCTGCAGTATAAAATTGTTAAAATGGTAAACTTCAAAAAAAGTCTTGAGTTTTCTGGTGGCCACATGGTTGTAGAAAAATCCAAGCATTTCTAAAGAGCTGTATTTCATAAGGCCCTTTTGTCTTTAAAAATTTACTCTCAGGTTTGCTTTATTATGGATGGTTATTATCCTTAATTCACATTTTTAATATCCAGATTGTTCGACCCATAGATCTGTTTTCATGTGCATAAAATTAACCACTTTATTTTTAGCTTTTAGTGTAAATATTCTTAATGAATTATATGTTTAAAATATTCTTCAACTGGGATAGCAGTTCAGAGGTAGAGTGCTTGCCTAGCATGCATGAGGCACTCAGTTCAATCATCAGCACCACATAAAAATAAATACAGATGTATTGTATCCATCTAAAACTAAAATATTTAAAAAATATTCTTCATAATTTTGTTTTATTCCATGATTAGTAATCATGAGAGCACTTAGCTTTTCATTTTTAAACTATATTTTAGTTATTCATTGTACTGTCCTGCTTGTCAAAATCTTCAATCAGAATGGGAAAGTTTTGCTGAATGGAGAAGAAGATCTTGAGGTTAATGATGTAAAAGTGGATGTTGCAGAGCAGACAGGTACTGTAAGTCTGGAAGATATTTTTTCTTTGCCAATTATGTTGAAATTTATCTAATTTTAAATATCTTATGCTCTTAACCTTTCATTACATTTTAAAAACAGTGTTTTGCATCTATTTAAATTAGTCCAAAACCAGTGAAGCTTACCTGACTTATCATCTTTCTTATGGGGGCTCAGCATTCAATGACTCCAAAAACCTGATTCTCTAGTTGTGTATAAAGCTCATTGTTGTGTTGTTCTAAGGGACCTTGAAGACATCATTTGCTTCTTATTCCTGTCCATATAAATTTCTCTTATCTGTTCTTGTGCTCCAGTCTCCCAACTATTATGTAAGATGTCTTTGAGAAGTCTTAGAACACTGTGGTCCAAGTACACATTGGCCAAGTCATCATTTGCAACTCACCAAGTTTCAGAATAAGGGCATGTTTCTTTCAAAGTCAAGGTCACATTCTCTGATTTGACTCTAAAATTGAATTTCAGATTTAATGCCTATGATTTGACATGTGGGCTCTTAATTACAAAGCCCTCAGTAGTAGTGTCAAATACACTCTTGTCATGGTCCACTACCCAAGTGTGGGTCTTGTCCTTGATGCGTCTGTCTTGACCAGCCCCAGTCTTGTTCTTGGTGGTAACAATGAAACTGGGTTCTTTTTGAACTGTCCCAATTGGTAACAATAGTAGCTATTTTGCTGATGTCTTACCTGTTGCAACTCTCAAGAGTTTTGTTTTTTTTTTTTTTTTTCTGGTTTACTCCTCACACAACCTTATAAGATATGTAATATACCATATTACAGATAAGAAAACAGGTTAATTCTCAGTCACCAGTGCTTGACACATGGTTAATAAGAAATGTAAGCTGTAATTGTTATTACCTGTCTTAAGAAAGATTCATAGTCTTTCCATATTTAGCAATAATATGAACTGCCTTTTTTCTTGTATGTCAGCTATGATTTGATTTGAAACCTAAGACCATATTGACACATTACTAGTAGTTTTAGTCATACATTAGTGTAATTGACCAAGTGCTTACATGCGTACAAAAATGTCTTCAATGATCAAACTTAACAAATTTTAAGTTGAGCTAATATGGAATAATGTTTTCTAAACATGATTTAAGTAAATAATTTATGTTTTTATTTTTTATTACAAATTTCTACTATTTCAGGCATAATTTTCATATTCTTAATAGCATTTAAATAATTCAGAATCACCTTCTACTTAGTGATTGTCCCATGTAAAACCTGATGTATGTTCTTTATCACTTGTAGGACTGAGTGTATGGTTTATTATAACTGCAGTTCCTACTATTTATCAGTAAGTATTTCAAGATTCTCAGTTATTGAGAAGGATGGATCATAGTGTAATTGGAATAGTAGGCCTCTCTCTTGGATCATGTTTGAAGAGCTGAGGTAATCCATTCCAGCAAATATTTTAGAGAGCTCATTTTGCTTTTATAGTACCCTAAGTTCCTTTAGATAGACAGATGATACTTGAAGTAGTCTTTGTTGTCAGATATTTATAGTTAATTGGAAAGTAATGCTCTTGTGAAATGGTGTAATCCTCTTCAATATAGAAAATTGTTGTAAGCCCAGAGTGCTGATGTATCATTTGGGAAATAGGATGAAGGGGAGATCTTGCTGTTTGTTGGAGCAATTTCTGAAGAACACAGGGTTTTAAGAAAATCTTGGAAATAGAGCTGTCAAGAGTGCAGGGTAGAAGATGGTGCAGTGAGGAGAGACTCAGCAATCTGGCCATTTGGCCTCTGGTTTGGGGGCTGACAGACCCTAGGAAGCTGATTGTATCTGCTGGACCCTACAAAAATCCTTATCACACAGGATGAACACTTTCCTGATATTTAGGTGCTTTTCTATTTATCTCAACAAAATTTTGAACTCAAGGTGTGGTGGGTATTTCCATGTTGTCTTCTAGAGTGTGTAGTCCTGCTTCTTTTACCCACCCACTTTCCCTACTGAAATATGGATACCTTTCTAAACATTACCTCCATGGTTTGGAATGAAAAAAAACTGCTTTTCTTTTGTTCCACCTTTCATATTCAACACAGAAGGAAGACCCTAGGATGCAGTTATCCTGCTGACCTCTCCAGGAAGAAAAATGCAAGTGATATAGGTCTTCTGCAACTTGCTTAATTGTCAAAAAATTATTTTGCAAGCCGAAGGCTGATGTGTAATTTGAAACAGGTACTTAAGTCATGGTATTTGTGAATACTTTGCCTTTTACTCCCAACAAGAAGACTAATAAATGGAAAGTGTAGATGACTTTGGGGTTTTTAAAAAAAATGTCTTCCAGTTTTGGCCACTATTATGATAAGCACATTTGAGACTGCAGCAGTAAATTCCAAATATTTGTTGTAATTTGAAAAGAAGGAGAAGTTAAAAGGTGACATACATCTCTAAATCCTGATTCATCTTGTGACATAGATTTACTGGACAGAAACAAGGATCCAGTTTTGCAGTTAATCCTTTGATGTGATAAAGAATCATAAAGACAAGGCATAAAGATTGATTTCATATCTGATATACCTAAATAGAGTCTGTACAAATACACATTTTTACATGTGTAAATCCACATTTTTGGATGAAAGGAGGGATTTTTCTCCTGGAGAAGGAAGCTGTTGTTGACTTTTTCAAAGGTTTTGGAAACTTTGCTATTTTTAATTTTTTTCATTCTTCTTCAGAAGGACCAGATAGTGTAGCAGCTAATTCTGTGAATGCATGCTTACATTTATTTGAAAGAATGGTAAAAGCAAACAACCCAGTTTGAGTCCATGATGGAACCCTGTTCACCTAAGATGAGAAGCTGCTGTATTACAGTTTTATTCATGCTGTTTTTGTGGAGTCACATAGCAGAGTAGAGTAAATTTTGTGGCCAAAGCTGGATGAAAAGTAGAAAGAGTAGTTTTTTAGTTAAGATGGTGTGATGGACCCTATAGTATGACCTGCTTCAACTGTGGACATAGAGAAATAGAAGAAAAAAAATGAGAAGTTTTTATAAAACTCCTTTTTCCTGAGGAAAAAAACAAAAATGTCTTATGTAGCACCATTTGACTTTTTGGGAATTTTACATTACATTGCCCCATTTTTTTGCAAAGTCATAAGTAACTCTTTTCCTTCAACCCAGATGGGTACCTGGATTTATTTTTCTAGGTGGTAGGTACAATGTGAAACTGAAAAGGCTGGGACTCAGGTAAATTTCCACAGTTGAAATTAAACTTTCTCATCAGTAAATGGTCTATCTCAGAAACAATGTTCTCAATCCTGTGGTTATTTCATTGTAGATTTAGAAGAAATTCTGTATCTGAAGAAAACCTGAAAAAGAAAAATAGTTCCAATAAGAAGCATGAATCTTGTGTTTCATTCATCATAGATTGAGAAGAAATTCAGGGTTTGGAAAAACTCAAGAAATATGAATCTTTCTTTTTTTCCCCATTAACAGTTATATGATGAAGACTATATTGGAAAACTGTCCTTGCTTCCAAACAAACAGAACCAATGTATGATTCAAACCTTTCATAAGAAGCATGAAAAACTTTATTAGTAGAGAAATATCTTAAACTTATTTGATAAAATTAAGAATAGGTAGTATTACTGGATCATCTGTTTTCTTGAATTGTTGCTAAGGACCAGGGGTGCCGTGATGCTGGGAACATATAGCAGATATACCAAAAATTGAGAGTGGTAGAAATTTCCAAAAATGGGAAATGTTGAGCATTGTTATGATTGGATTGGTCAACCAATTTGATTCTAATGTAATTGCTTTTCCACAAAATAGTGTACATAAAATGTATATTTTTTAAAAAAATTATTTTAATAGAGAGCATTTACTGAGTGGGAAATCATAATAGTAATAATTTGGTTAAAGGTAACTTAGAGCTGGGAGTGGTGGCACACGCCTGTAATCCCAGCAGCTCAGAAGGCTGCAGCAGGAGGATCTCATGTTCAAAGCCAGCCTCAGCAAAAGCAAGGTGCTAAGAAACTCAGTGAGACCCTGTCTCTAAATAAAATACAAAATAAGGCTGGGATATGGCTCAGTAGTCTAGTGCCCCTGAGTTCAATCCCCAGTAACACTCCTCCAAAAAAAAAAGAAGGTAACTTAGATTTCTCTTTAAGTAACCCCACATGCCACTTCCTGTTATTTTACTTTAGTATTTTGGAATTGTTAAAGACAGAAAGACTATATACATAGGTCCCACTGGTATGCTGGTAATATCATCATTGATAGGTTGTACCTTCCAAGCATTTTATGTATCTTCCCCATGTCTTCTTTTCAAATTTTTGGGCAAGGGATATAAGCACCAGTGAAACCAGCTCTGACTCACTTGCTTGAACAGGTATCAGATTCACCTTCTCCATATTTTCTACTTTATAACTGAGAACCAGTATTAATGTTCTTTTTCAAAGGAATTGTTCCCACATCTTACATAACTAACATCAGATTGCATTTAACAACATGGGTGAATTCCAGTTGTATTTGCTCAGTATTTACTTAATACACTTGCATTTTTTTCTGGTCTATGTTGGTTCCATTCTTGATGGCAAAAACTAATTTTAGAAATGCTTTAATCTGCATTTGTGCTTCCTTTCTTTTGCTCCTCCATGTTAGCTGGCAGGTTTTTCTTTGAAAAGTCAAACAAAAATGGGATATGTGCAATAGAAATATATATATGTATGTTTTAATACTTGTAGACAAATGTTACAAGTTATTTAAGAACAAAAAATCACCAATGTCTTCTATTTTGAGATTTGTATAGTTTTGTAAGCATTAGTGCTTGGTAGCATACTGTAGTACCATGTTAGGGGTTAGTGCATGAGCCCAGTAATAATTTTAAACTTCAGGATGAGTTATGATAATAACCAGTAGTGTAAAAGAATGGAAACTCTAGACTTTTTTTCATCCATAAATACCTGAATCTGTGATATTCTCCCTGGGGAAAGAAGATTAAGGCCAAAAGCAATTGTTTATGCATAGAAATGTGGGCTCACCATTTGAAACATATTTGAGGATATAAAAACTTTCCATGGGCTAGCTAGAAACAACTACCCTTGTATTTTATGAAACTTCAAGTCAAAATGAAGCCCCATTTTCATGATTTTGTGTTGATTTTAATTTTAGGTCAGCTTGTTCTTTTATGGCATATTATGTCTTGGGCTCATTTTTCCTACTCTTTTTGTATCTACAAATTGATTTACATTCTGCATGTCCTATTGAGATGCTGTAATTGCTTCAAAGAGTACTTATATAATCTGTAGACCATTTACTTCTGTCAGCAGCATGTATGTTAATGCAAGAATAATACCAATAGTTTGGGAGTGTTCTAGATTGCTTCAGGCTCTTCATATTTGTGAATCTGCTGAATTGTGTACTGATGGGATTCCAGACCTTTTCACGAGCATTGGAAACTTATTTAAATGAAGCCTACCTACATTGCCATATAATAAGTACAGTCTTGCCCTCAGTTACAGTAAGCCTCAGATAACGTTCTCTTTTTTCTACTTTCCTTCCTTTAGAAATAAAACTGTCATTTTGTTTTTAAACCAGAACAGTTTTCTGTAAAAAGAAATTTCTACCTCTACTCATTGTCTTGAGAACTGGGAAGTATAAATTTTCTTGAGTGTTTTTCAAATCTCAGTACTAAGAGTCCAGGATTTATTAGCACAGATTCTACATTAGTATGCTAAGAAATGTAAAAATGTTCTAATGTGGCACATCTCATGAAAAAGCAGTCTAGAATAGATAGATTATAGTAGTAGATCTCCAGGGACTCAGGTTTAGATACTAGTGTACTTAAAGTAGCTGTACTTTGACTCAAATAATTTTGTGCCTGGGAAAATCCATTTCTGAAGAATTTAAATTTTAAAAGTTTGGAAAAGATAATGAATATAAAACAGCACAGTGTATAGGAAAGAAAATGTCCTGTTGCAAGAAAAAAAAAACTATAAAATGAACTAATAGTTTTCAAGAGGAAGACTTTTAGCAGCAATAACAGTTTTGCATGTATAATACACTGCATTCGTTGTAAAGTAGATTAGGTGATTACTACTTGGCTTTGTAGGGCTCTGCAATCAACAGTTAACAAAATGAAAAAGATGTTCTAGGTACAGAGAGGATAACAGGTACTTTCTTTTAAAACAGTATGAATGTATGAATACATCTGTGTGAGAAATAACTTTCAAGGCTAAAGACGCTATTTGTTTCTCAAAGCAGAGGTTTAGAGTTGTTGAAGTCAAATGTTTCTAGTGCTTAATATGGAAACAAGTGCACTCCTAGAGCCTCAGTGAAGTCAAGGTGGGGTTTTATTTTGTTGTTCCGTGTTGCAATAGGCATTTACTGTATAGAGAGGCCTTCACTTCTGCTTTGTCACCTTTCTCTATTGGCTTCCTGGGTACATTTTTAGAGAGGGTGTGTGTGTGTGTGTGTGTGTGTGTGTGTGTACGTGCACACATGGTAAGAATTTAAGAAAAGAAAGAAAAAAGCCAATAACTTGGTTAGCTTGCTTTTCCTCATGTTTATGGTTAAGGAAGTTAGGATTTAAAGCTAAGAAGTAAGAGGACTGGGGAATAGCCAAAGACTATTGGTTTTGTGATAACTCGTTTAATGCAGTTGTGACAATGCCTATGACCTTTGACTGCTTATTTTAAGGAGAACCTATCAAACTAGTTTCTTGATCTCAGGAACTGCACAGCTCACATCAGGATATAATAGTGAAACTAGGGTGACTTCTTACTTACTTTACCTGATGTCCAAGCTTGGCCATTTAGTACCTTGAAGGCTCCTGAAAAGACTGGTTCTGTGTACCTTTGTTTTCCTGGGGTAGGGGCAGGGGGATTAAAGGATAAGAATTGTAGATCTCAGAATCACTTGACTCGTTCATTTTAATAAGGCAACTTCAATGGTCAGGGAAGGGCTATATTGATAGTAGCTTCTCTTTAAATGTCCTATGTTGTCAGTCCATGTTAGATATTGGAATAGTCAAGCAATATTCAGGCATCTGCATGATTATGAGGATCTGGCTACAAACTACAGTGTTGTCAACAGTTCAGTTATTTCAGAGAGTTAAATGTTACCCTTAATCGTCATGTTAATAGTTTTAAATGCTAAAGTATGCTACTAGTTTTTGAAGTCTCAACGTATGTAATTAAATGCTTTTCAGAGTTATTGTAGTCTCATGTTTACTCTTTATGTACCTGTCATATGCAAAATATGAAGAGACTCTTGGCCTTCAGGAGTTTACATTCTCATGATGCTATTGGTGCAAGCAAATTGCTTCTAGTTTATTCAGAACATTGTTTGGCTATTAATAATACAATTTGGAAGAATCCCATGGCCAATAGTTTTTAAAGGAAGAGGGCTACACTAAATTTTAGGGCACTGATGCTTGAGTTTACATTATATTAGCTCTGCTCTTCAACTCCCCAGGGAGCTGTACAGGTAATGCTCATTAATATGAATCAAAAAAGAAACTATTCTGCCCAAGAGCTTCTTGACCCTCCCATATATTACCTATGTTTTTCTATGATACAGGTGCCAATAAATGGCCAAAAAAAATTCAAAAAAAAAAAAAAAAAGAATGCAGGGTAAGCATTCCATTCCATGGACATTCTCCTAAACAGGAATGCAGTATTTTCAAAAAGTAACTAAGCCTTGAGGAGAAAGTAGTGGGTGATACAGTAGTGCTAAGTCAGAAGGAACAGAAATGTGTAGTCTGCAATATCAGGTGTTTTAGTTTGACTTCATTGGTATTCAAATCTGAGGTAGGAAATCTCAAATCTGTCCACTTGCTCTACCTTGATGTCATCTAGGTGGTAAGGTAAATATTAAGAGGTATTTCTCTTCATTTCAAATTTCAAAAACAATGTGGCAATTCTGTTGAATTTGGTGGTGCATGCTTATAATCCCAGTGACTCAGGAGCCTAAGACAGGAGAATCACAAGTTTGAGGCCAGTCTCTGCAACTTAGCAAGACACCATCTCAGTATAAAAAATAAAAAGGGTTAGAGTTGTAGCTAAGTGGTAGAGAACTCCTGGGTTCATTCTCTGATACTGCCAAAAAGAACAACAGAAAATCAAATTGGCAGTTCCTTGTGTGTGTCTGTATTGTGTTTCCTTGTCCATTTTTTCTACTTTTTGTTTTACTTCTTTAGCCACTTATCCTCCCTTCTTATCTATTTAAATTTCTTTTCTCTGTATCCCATAGGTTCTTCTCTCCCTCCCTTTTCCCTCATTCCTTTTCCTCACATGTTCCTTAATTGGTTGTAATCAATATTCTCAATATCACTAAATTTATCTGGAATTTCCTGACCTTTTTCTCTTAATCATGGCATCTATCTTGCTTTTTACTCTTTATTTCTGCCTGCTGCAATCTTACTTGTCCTTCAAAGAATTACTTCAATTCCATCATCTTCTTAAAACTTTGTTTGTGAATGGGAGCTTCTTTGTAGTCTTTTTCTCTGAATGGAAAAAAAAATCCCCTGACTGTGTGGTAGGTAGTAGGGACCAATGGAGCTTTTGCACTTGAAGATGCACAAGACTGGAGAACAATTAGGCCTATTTGAATCCCTGACATAGGGAATGGGAAGGTGGAGGGGGATGGAAGTAAGTGTGCAAAGTTGACTGTAAATAGAATCAGTGAAGTCCCTGGGAGGAAATCACTGCCCCAGATGCTTTCTGTAATTTAAAACTGAATTGCAGAGGTGATGTGACTATGATGGAAAGTTCCATGAAAAACAAACAAAAAATCTTTAAACATAGTTTAAAAATAGCTAATAATTTTTATATTTCAGGTGTTATTTTAATAACTCTTCATATGGCAATAATTTTAATATGTATATTATACATAAAACTTAAACATCATTTTCTGAGATTTATCTGCTTACTGTGCTTCATAGAACTTTCATACTTGGAAAAGTGAGAACAAAATCTTAAGTCTTATGATTGTCTTTGTGGCTGAGATGTCATCAGCATTAATTCAACATGCTTCTACATCGCTAATGCTTTTGAATATTAGGATGAAGTAAAATGAGGTGAGGAAATAATGAAAACAAATACAAAATTTATTTTCCATTGCTATTAATATTTAATTCTGATCTTTAGTTGTGAGTATGGTGAATTTAGATGCTATCCAGGTCCAAGGACTAAGAAGGACTTCATCAACTTTATAAGTGGAAAAGAGTGGAAGAATTTTGAACCTGTTTTATCATGGTTTGGTCCAGGTTATGTTCTGTAAGTATGAGGGATTTTTCTCTTATTTACATCCCAATTAATTGGAAGAGATAATTATATTTCATATAAATAATTACATGTACACAGTTTGTTTCTTAGACACTTAAGGCATATTTGGATTTATTATGTGTTTGACATTTTTAGTTAGATCTTGTAAATCAAACACATAACCTTGATTCTTATTAAACTAGGTGAGGCCATTCTGTAGAATTAAGATTAATGCCTTTTTAGGAATATTTTAGATGTTTAGATTTGATCATGTGTCATTAAAAACTTAATAGTGCCCCAAAGATTGAAAATTGTAGTAGGCATGTGGTAATTTGAGAGACTCAAACATTACCTACATATATTACCTTTAAACTCCTTGATGTACAGTGATTAATTATGTGTGATTATTCTGCCCATCTAACTTGTATGGATTATGTGTTAGAACAATATCTAATGGTATGATTAATCCCTGAGCTTAAATTTAGTTAGAAGATAGGTTTTTTTTTATACCAGTTAGGATTGTGAATGGCAAGAATATTTCCTGCTACATAATATAGTACAAGGCCTCAATAGTCATTCAAGAAGTTTTGGAAATGGTGAGTTCCATGGAGGTTATCATACTGTCATCTTATTCTACTCTCCTCACTGCCAGGGACCAGCCCAAGCAGCAGAGTCCAGGGGTCCTTGATGGCCTGAAATACAAAAGCCCCGAGTGATTAGACGGCGCAGCTTCGGCGATGGACAGCAACCACACAGACTCAGGTCAGTGTTAGGTTGCTGACAAGTTTATTGAATTCACCAGCAATTTTTATACCCTTTACAAACTTACTAAGAATAAAGGAGGAAGTTTCAAGGGCATAGATAACAGAAGAAGGTTTGGGGCATTTAGCCAACAGGCGTCATCTGGTAATATCTTTATTAACTAACATATTTCTGCTAACCTAAGTACCATTAAACAAATATTTTTATAATGAATTTATTTTGACCCGACACCTTCAGAACATAGCTTAGACGTGGAAATATTATTTAAAGTCTAACTTCTCCTTGACCTATATTTGACACTGCCACTTAAGTTATAGACTAGCTGACACTCAGTCTTTGTAGTCTGATATTGGTTTTTGTGGTTCTTTAGGCCAGTGTCTTCTTAGATATGTATTATATCAAGTCACCCGGTGGAAAATAAGGGGAGATCAAAGTGTATGTTTTTAGTAGGTTTTCTTTCTGAGGGAACTGGGGCCTGCCTTTGATCTGAAAAGCTTATCCTTATTTAGTTCCTGCTGTGGGAGGCAGCTGATGTTCTACAAGACTAGATGTAACTAATGAGCTAAAGGAGTTTTTATTTTTGCCTTAGAAGCCTGGGAAAAATCTGTAATAGAAATTATCCTAAGGGAGTCAAAACACTGTTCCCAAGAAAAAGACACAGGACACGGTTGCTCAAGAATGTTTTTCACCCCAAGACCCATAGAGTTTTGTTTTGCACAAGTCTCATAGGTATCATTTGTCTGGAACCTGAATAAATCATTTAATAAAGTTGTGTTCCCTTTATCCCCCAATGCATTTATTCCATGAGAGAGACTCTGCAATGAATAATATGTCAGTAAAAACAGCAGGCACAGAAAACCCCAGAATATGCAGATGGCTTCCTGGCAGGACCCAGCTTTCTGATGAGACCTTGCAAGCATCTTCCAGAGGAACCTTGTCATGCTCTGGTAAGGGTCTTATTTGCCAAGTGCCCCCGCACCTCACCATACTTTCCCTTGGGAGATGGGGTGTGGATCACCAACCATCAGAGAAAAGTGCTTTGGATTCTGGGAGTGGGAGAAAAATCAGCTCTAAGCAGTAGTTTGTAATTGAAGTGTGTCTTTTCCTTTTGTACCTCCAGATTATTCTTTAGATATCAGAATTTCTTATTGAACCATCCTGTCCAGTGAAATGATGGAATCTAGTATTCCTGATATAATTAGTGCAGACAATAGTGAACCCACACAAAATTTTAAGTTCCTTCTTGCTATTCCCACTTGTCTTTTGTTGTTGTTGTTCTTGTTGCCACACTGGGGATTGAACCCAGGAGTTCTCTGCCACTAAGCTACATCCACAAACAATTTTATTTTATTTATTTATTTTGTGAGGGTACTGGTAATTGATCTTGATGGGTAATTGAAAATCTGTCTTGGTATCTCACACCAACCTCATTTTTTAACCAGAATTCTTTACAGATTTAATCCTCAAACACCAAGACTCTCTTTCTTAGTGTATATACCAAAAACTTTGAAACTCAATACCTGAAATTGGTATTTCATAATTCTATGAACTTTCAGATCACTTTTTCTTTGTATTGCCATAACTAAATTCTTTTGGCTTTATCATGTTTTTCTTAGATATGGAAACTCTATCTTCACCCAAGAGTGGAAAAAGAAATTTGACGTTGGGTAAACCAGAGGATACAGAAAAAGAAATCTCACCGGTGTTCTATATGGGTATGAAAAAAACAACCATGCATGTATTACTTGTTATTCTAAAGTATATCTGAGCTAATTACTTCAGAAACTCTCTCTGGTGACAAATGAAGCATTCCTTCCTTGGAATCTCATCAGCAATATAGAGTTACTAATTGTAAGACAAATGAGGAACATGATGCATACCTATAATTAAATGAATTAAATAATTTGGTTAGGTTGAACACAAGATATATTATGCAACAATTTTACTTCAGCTTTGACATTGAAATCTTCAGGTTTCTTCTTTCCTCCTCTGTGTACATATCACTCTTCTCTCTAGCATTCTGCATCTTGACATTGGATATATACCAATGTCTTTGTTTTAATCATCATTTCAAAATGATTTTACCATTAGATACTTCACAGTGAATTTTACAGAACCTATGTTCCTGATTTTCTTTAGTACTTTTGAATCTTGTGGCTTTACACAACACATATCATTTATTTTACTGATTTCATGTGAAATGAATCCATTATTTACAGGAGCTTAGCTTTTCCAGAAATTTTGACTAAGTGTTATTAATCAAGGATATACTTGCATACTTGCACATAGCAATGAATTATTTGCTCATATTTCTATGACATGTTTCATTTGCTTATGTACTTCTCAGTGGTGGGCACTGGCTTAGATCCTTTTGCATTCTAAGCAGTTGCTTTCCCACAGAGCCTTTCCCACAGAGCTTCTCCCATAGACCTCTCTGATTCTGTTGTGGTTTTTTATGTACAAGTTTCAGAAAAATGCTCACCAAGGTCTTAAAAGATCTCTCTCTTTCTAGGAATATATTCCTTAGGAGAAACTATATGGTAAATGAAATCAACATTCACATTTCCTGCATTTTATTATACAATATATTTGAAACCTTCAGTTACACTTGGGCATAATCTCATTTTCCTTTGACTCAACTTCCCTATTTATTTCTTCTTTTAACTTTCATTCTACACATGTGACTAAATTTTTTCTGTCCTCTATTTCTGGAAACATTCCCTCCAATCAGGCCTGCATCAACTTCCTAGTGCCCTGCTGCCTTCTCACTGTTCATCTCCATTCACACCCATATATCTCTGTTCATCTGCTTGCATAGCATTGACATCGGTCCTGCTGTTCATGTGTATTCTGTACATCATGACCATCAGCTCTCTTTAAAACTTGGAGGTCCAAGCATCTTATATTTGCTGTAAGTCTTTCATAATACAAATTTTGCCTCACTCTCTCTTGTTCCCTTTCTGTCTCCAACATCCTCTGGAAGTTCTCTTTCCCAATCCCTATATCATTAGAGAAATATCTTCCATTTAAACCTTTTCTGTGTACAGCCTTTCATGCTGTCAGCATTTCCTGTCTCTAGCTGATAACCTCAATTTTGAAATCTCCATTCATTTCCATCTAGAAAAGACTCCATCTCTCCCTGCATCTTTTATCTTCTTTATATCTTATCACAAACTCAAATATGAGGGGAAATAAGTAAAACTATTTACAGTAACATAATGTAAAAGTGGTGCCCCCCAAGTCCAGGAACTGATGGACTATACAGGAAAAGGAATACTTTACAGGTCACATGAGGATTATTACCCAGTATGGAAGCTGTAAATATCTGAGGTAGCCCTAGGTAAAGTGCAAGAAGTTCATGTCAAAAGTAACAACAATTATCATGGAAATTTCACGAGATAGTGATTGACCTTGAGTGGATCAACCTGTGAGTTATTATAGGCTTTGTACATGGTGGCTCCTACTATCTCCACTAGTGCAGCTCTGAAGTATGGAATCAGTAAAATTATACCTCAATGATGTCTATATGTACTGGGTTCAGAGGGATACACCTGCAATTTCAGGTACTTAAGGGGCAGTGGCAGGCCCTGTCAGGTTGCTAGCAAACTTGGGAAGGTACAAACACTGTCTCTAAGGATTAAGACATGGGGTTTAAAGAAGTTGCTATAGTATTTGCCAAGGATACACATGTCCTTGCATAAAATACACGGCCCCACACACTAACAGCAATAAAGTATTTCAAATTATAGATATATTCACCTAAAATTATGCTTAACTTAAAACTATCATTGGGAAAATAAAATGTTATGATTATAACTTATGTTCCTTTTAACTGGGATAAGTTGTCATTCAAATTAATTTTCTAGGTAGTTTAATTAAGTCTGCATTTTTCTGCAGAGTCACATTTGGACATGTCACCAGAGGAAGAGCAGGAGAGACTCTATGGCTCTGGATTTAGCCAGCAATAGGTATGCACATGTGTCAATTTAAATTCCTGATTATTTCCCTTTTTGCTTCCAGAAGGTAAATTAGGTCAAAAGAAATAGCCTCATAGGTTATTCTTTGGGCATCCAAACCTTGTAATTTAACATTTAAGTATAAAATATTTAACTCATCATAAACATAAAAATAATTTTAGAAATCAAGCTGGATTAAGATAGGCTTTATGCAAGCTTTTGCATCAACAGTTTTGATTAATGTTTGTTTTTATTTTTGTGACATCCTTAAATTGTGATTGATAAAAAGGAGATTTAGGAATAAGCAGTTGGAACTAGGAACAGACACAAATCCAATGACCACTGAACCCATTCATGTAAAAACAATGTCATTCCCAAAGGCTCAACATTGTATTTCACATTGCCTGGCATCCATGCCAAGATTAAAGACATCATTCTCCTTGATTTCCACTGTTTTTTTCATGGAAAGAAACAGGCTTAGATCAGACACAAACCTGCCTCTTAACAGCATCATACCCACATTCACAATTCGTACTTTTCTGTCAATTTGCAAACTGTATCTCCCTTTCTATATCCTTTCCCTGCAAGGATTCAATAAAATAATTAAACATATTTACCTTACCTCTGTTACACAATGTTTTCTATAGATCTTGGATACAATTATTGGGATATTGTGAAATTTTGGAGGTGTCTTTTTGTCTCCTGTTCTCATTTTGTTTCTCTCTTACACATGTAGGTAGGTGGAGAATTTGCATGCATTTGAATGGATTTCTCCTTCACTGTTACACTTAGATTGTTTTAATGTACAGCTTTATCATGAGGATATATCCTTGGCAGGGTTTATTTATATCTGAGTATCCCTCTTGAAAAAGTGCATGTTTTGTGTTCTAGTTTCTTTAACCTGTATGTCTTCATGGGGAGAAAATAAACTCCAACGATGATCACAGCTTAAAGCAAAATATTTATCAGCTGTAAACAAAATATATATTTCAAATAATCTCAAGAGCACCAATAAATGAAGAGAAGAAGTGAGAAAACATAGCTTCATCTGGACAGCATAGTACAGTGTCTCCTATGGAAAGTACTGTTGCAAAAATATAATGGTCTAATTTCCAATTCCAAAGCCTTCACAACTATAAAAATGGAGATGTCTAAAGTGTGGTATGAGATCTATATGCAACAATTTATCATCATTTTTTTCCCAGAGTGATTCTGAGGAACATGAAGAGGGGTGTGTTTCTTTTATATCTAGTGAGTTCCATTCCAGCACAAAGAAGAGAATAAAAGGACATGTACAAGGTAAGAACCACATAGGATACAAAATATATTGGAAAGAATATTGCCAAAAAATATGAGCAGTAGTATATTGTAATTGTTCAAGGAATGTGCCTGTTAAATAACTAGTAAATAAAGGAAGATAAGGAGCTGCATATCATATTAGGTTTCAGACACAGGTTTAGTTAGGTATATTGCTAAAGGAAATGAATTTTGAGTTAGATTTAAGACACGCTTTCATCACTGGTAAATTTGAAATAAGGAAAAGGAGAGAAGGCGAGGGAAAGAAGAGTGAGAAATGCAGTTAGCACACCAAATCAAAAATGAAAAAAATCAGTGGTACTCAGGAGAGAGTTGAAATTCAAGCAACATATGAGAAGGGAACAGAGCAATTTTTTAAAATGTGGGATGCATTTGTGAGCTTCAGCTTCAAAAGATGAATGAAGGGGAGAGTAAATGTTTCCCAAACTTGGTGACTTATTCACAGTTTGAAATTAATTGGGGAGTAAGAACCTGATCCCTCAAAGATAAGTTCATTTGTCATAAATGAGTAGGAAAGTATAAAAATTAATGACATGCAACATATTGCTACTCCTTGCGTGACAAAACAAATAAGGCAGAAATAGCAAATGGAAAATTAGAAGTATGAACAGTTTTGCATCACTCCCCAAATGCACAGGTATCTGAAATTAACTTGGAAAATATTACAGACCTTTCTAAATTTTAATTTGAGAGAGGATCCTAGGGAGGAATCCAGAGCTACATTCAAATTAACCTACAGGAATTGGAAGGTGACAAAGTTTATGCTGGTACTCTGAAAGTGTATAGAACCATCTCTTGGGGATCATGTTCAAAAACTCATTATGACTAAGCAGGTCTTTGCTTCTACATGTTCATTACATTCTAAGGTGATTCCAATGATCCTAGTCTGTAGAAAAAATGATTAGGAGCCAGGGAATTGATGTTGTTTTGGAAATATACAAAAACTGCTTTACATTCCTACAGCTCAGGACACAAGCAGTTCAAGAGCAAGTATAAATCTCACTTTCATTCTGAGCATGTCTCCTGAGAAGTGGTAGGAACACAAAAGACTAAGATGAAGAAATTGTGTTTATTAATATATATTTTTTATTTTAGAAAGCATGAAGGATTGTTGAAAATCCATATAAGGAATGTAAATTGGAAAGAAACAAGCTCCCACCTCTATTAGAGTTTCCTTTGGAAAACCTAAATGGATGGGCAAATGAGAGAGGGACTAAAGAATTAACTAAGAAACATTATGAAACAGAGAATGCTTTTGAGCTCTTTTCATTATTTATTTTTTCAAATCGAATTATGGTGCAGAAGTAATTGGAACCTATGGAGACTGGAAGAATCAGGGCAACCTACAGCTAACAGTTTCTCCCCTCCATATGTAGTAGGCACCACAGTGTGTGAGGCATCCCCATGCCATTAAGATGAGTGGCCTTGCATTTGTTGTTTTAAAGAAGGCTAATATTTACATTTGTACCATTCTTATAATTATCATTAATAGTTTTGTTTCTATCACATTTATTGATGCTTTGTTGGGAAACCAGGTCCCTGGCATGCCAGGAATGTACAGTATTACTGAGAAAAATTCTGATCTCTAGAAAACAAATGTTATGATCTCTGGGACATTCATGCAAATACATGAAAAGCTGTCTAGATATGCCACAGCATACTTACTTTGTAACCAGAAGTCACTATGGAGTTTATTCCTCAAACACCAGCACTGTTACTCATAGTGTATTTACCAATTTCTTTAAAAAAATAAAAAGCATCTATTGATATCTGATAATTCTGCAAGCTTTCAGAATACTTTTTCTTTTGGGTATCCTTCCTTGATTCCCTTATGCTTTATCATACTTTTTTTTTTTATAAATGTTGCACAACTGTCTTTAACAAGAGTTAAAAAAGAAATGTGATATTGATTAAACCAGAGTGTACAGGAAATGAAGATGCACCAGATTCCCACATGAGTTTGAAACAATACCCATCCAAGTATTGGCTGTTATTTTGTAAACATATTCTCAACTAATTAGCTCAGAAAACTTTGATGGGCAAACAATTATACCTACCCTGAGATCTCATCACAATTTTGGATTTATTAGTTATATAAGGCACATGAGGAACAGGAAACATATAATAAAATGGACTAAAATATTCTGATAGTATTCACTTGAGATGTGTGCTGCCACATTTTTTTTTTCATCTTAGACATTGAACTTCTCAGTTACCTTCTTTTCTCCTCTGAATACAGATCACTGTGCTTTGCAGCATTCTGCATCTTGACACTGACATATATATATACATCTATATGTATGTATATATGTATATAAAACAGTATCTTAATATTAATAGTCATTGCAAAAGTGATATTACCATCAGAATATTAACTGCTAATTTTTCTAAACCTATGTTCCTGATTTTAATTTAGTGCACTTGAGTCATCTGGCTTTACTCAACATAAAAGCCCCAGTAGAAAGAAGAATTCTAAGATAAAGTAGTCTTCAACACTGCTCACTCCTAACACCAGGGTCTATAGTCATTGAATAGGAACATGAAGGTAGTTTAGTTTTTTTTTTTTTTAACATTCAGTTTTTGTTGAGTATATATCTTAATTTATTTTCAATACCTCAGGATTCACATGCTTCCTGCGATGTAATTCATCTTTTATATTTATGTTACTGCATACTTAATGAAATGTAAAATGTTTGTATAATATCTTGTTTCCAAGCACATCAAGCCTATGATCAAAATCAGAGATTCTCTTCCAAAAAGATTAAGATGGAAGAAGGAATGATTGGCACTCAAGTCAGGTAACTCTTGACTGACAACTTCTCTGGAAAAGTATAATGAAACTTTTGAAATAATGGCAAATTCCTCACACATGATATATTTTTCCACAATGTATTGGAAGGATGTGCCCCAACATGTGTGTTGATGATTGCATCCATGTTTCAAAATATTTCTGTACAAACATGAAGAAAAGAAGTTTAAAAAGAGTTTACATCATAGAGGGTTCTAACCATAAATTTCCCAAATTCATGTCATTACAATGGTTAGTTGGATTATGCAAATTATTTTCAGAAAGAATTTAAGGGGAACAAGGCTAGAGTTGAGATGCCTGAGAAAATGAGGATATGGTTTTTCCTTGAACCCAGGAGGTCAAATCCAGTCTGTGACACAGGAAAACCTGATCATCTGCAAGGGAATTTCACTATACTATGACACCTTGTGTATCAACTAATACCATAAATCCGGTGTTGTGGTTTATGCTCCACTTTTTTCATGCCCTTCTCCACTGGCATTGTCAATATGTAGCTAGAAATAATGAAATGTATGATCATATGTAATTTATTTTACTCCTCTCCAGTAAAAAAAAAAAAAAAAAATCATTATTGGCTGAAGAATAGTCTTTCCAGAAATTTCAACTAAAAGTTATAAAACGAGAATATACTTGCACATCTGAATGAAGTTTTTTCTCATATTTCCATGATGTTTCCTTTTTTAAAGATTTTATTCTCAATGGCAGTCACCGAATGAAAACTTTTTGCCTCCTATCCAATTGCTCTGCCACTGAGCCTCTCCCACAGATCTCTCTGATTCTGTGTAGGTTTTGTATATCCAAGTTTCAGAAAAATGCTCACCAATTTCCTCAACAAGTTCCCTCAACATAGGAAGATATTGCAGTGGGAGAAAATACATGGTAATGAAAGCAGCATTCACAGTTTCTGTGTTTTATTACAGATCTCATTTGAAACTTTGAGTTGCAGACAGGACCAGAATCTCACATTCGTATGGCCAATCTTTCTTTGTTCACGTGATTAATCTTCATTCTACACAGGTCATTGAAATTATTTTATCCTCTGTATTTCTGGAAACATTCCCTCCAGTAGGCCTGCATCAACTTCCTAGTCTACTGCTGCTTTCACTTTATTCATCTCCATTCATGCCCATGCTGCTCATGTCCACCAACTTATAGCACTGAGTTTGTTCCTGTGAATTATGCATGTGGTCATATGTGTATATTTCCATGGGCACTCTTTAGAACATGGATGACCAAGCATCTTATTTTCCCTAGAAAATGTTCATAATACAAATTCTGCTTCACTCTGTAATTTGAACCCTCTCTCTGCCTGCACTGTCCTATGGCAGTTCTTACCAATCTGTATGTCACCATAAAAACACATTCCCTTTTAAGCCCTTTCTCTAGATACAGCCTTTCATGCTCTCAGCATTTCATGCTACCTCTTGTGCATAACATTACTTTTGAATTTTCCATTCATCTCCATCTGTAGAAAAGACATCATCCCTAGCACCTGTTATCTTCTTTAGTTTCTACCACAAACTCAGTTATGGGTGGAAATAAATGCAACTGTTGACAGCAGCATGCGGTAAAAGCAGCCCCTTCAATTCCAGGAACTGATGGACTCTACAGAAAAATCAATACTTTATAGATCTCCTATTACCCAGTCTGGAAGCTGAAAAATTTCTGAGGTACCCCAGGGAAAGCAAAACCAGTTTATGTCAGGATTTGCAGGCATAATCTAAGTTTGACAAGACAGATTGATGGAACAATCCATATAAAAATATATACAAAAAAAAAAAAAAAAAACAAGTTCCCATCTCTGGAGGTTTCTTTGGACAACCTAAAAGCTAAAATTAGGGAGAAGCAGTAGAAGTTAACTAAGAAATTTTGGATGGTGCAATGACAAAACTGTGATAATGCAGTTCAGCTGTTTTTATTGTGTAGACCTCAAACCAAACTCCCCACTATACTTAACCAGACTCCATGATGTACATGGCATCCATTTGTCATTCAGATGAGAAACCTATCATATTTGAATCATTGGTTGTTTTTAAGAAACCTATTTTCTTAATATTTTTATTATAATATTACCTTATTATTATTTATAATTATCATTATGTTTACCATTATTATTTTATAGGTGCTTTGCAATGAAACCAAGTTTTTTGGCATGATAATAAATCACTCTGTTACTCAGCAGAATTCTCGTCTATAGATACCTAACTTTTTGATCAGCCATCCCTTTTATTAAAATACTGTTATATTTTATTTATTCATTATTTATTTATTCATTTTGCAGTGCTGGGGATTGAACACAGGGCCTTGTGATTTTGAGGTAAGCACTCTACCAACTGAGCTATCTCCCCAGCCCCATATTTTATTTTATTTTTATTAATTTTTTTTTATTTTACAGACACATTTTGATTCATTGTATGCAAGTGGGGTACAACTTTCTATTTTTATGGTTGTACACAATGTATATTCACACCATTCATGTGATCATACATATATATATAGGGTAATACTGTCTGTTTAATTCTACTGTTTTTCCGTTCTCACCCACTCCCACTCCTATTTCCTCTACACCATCCAAAGTTCCTTCATTCTTCCCTTCCCCCTGCTCCTTGCCATTGTTATATATTGTCATGCATTTATCACAGAAAACCTTCTGCCTTTGTTTTTGTGCCCTTGACTTATTTCACTTAGCATGTTATTTTCCACTTTCATCCATTTACCAGCAAATGCCATAATTTTATTCTTCTTTAGGGCTGAGTAATATTCCATTGTGTATAGATACCACATTTTCTTTATCCATTTGTCAATTGAAGGGCATTTAGGTTGGTTCCACAATCTAGCTACTGTAAATTGAGCTGCTTTGAACATTGATGTGGCTGTGTAACTGCAGTATGCTGATTTTAAGTCCTTTGGGTATAAAACAAGGAGTGGGATAGCTGGGTCAAATGGTGGGTTCATTCCAAGCTTTCTGAGGAATCTCCATACTGCTTTCCAGAGCGGCTGCACCAATTTGCAACTCCACCAGCAATGTATGAATGTGCCATTTTTCCCCACATCCACACCAACATTAACTGTTTCTTGTGTTCTTGATAATAGCCATTCTAATTGGAGTTAGATGAAATTAGGGTGCATTTCTCTAATTACTAGGGATGTTGAGCACTTTTACATATATTTGTTGATAACCTGTATATCTTCTTCTGTGAAGTGTCTGCCAATTTCCTTAGCCCATTTATTGATTGGGTTCTTTGTATTTTGGGTGGAAAGGTTTTTTAAGTTCTTTATAAACTTTGGAGATGAGTGCTCTGTCTGAAGTGTGTGTGGAAAAGATTTTCTCCCACTCTGTAGGCTCTCTTTTCCTGTGCTGAGAAAAAACTTTAGTTTGAATCTATCCCATTTATTGATCCTTGCTTTTATTTCTTGTGCTATGGGGTTCTTGTTAAGAAAGTCTGGTCCAAAGCCAACATGATGGAGATTCAGGCCTATTTTTTCTTCTACTTGGTGAAGGGTCTCAGGTCTAATTCCTAGATACTTGATCCATTTCTAGTTGATTTATGTGCAGGATGAGAGATAGGAGTTTAGTTTTATTTTGCTGCATATGGATTTCCAGTTTTCCCAGTACCATTTGTTGAAGAGCCTATCTTTATTCCAATGCATGGTTTTGGTGCCTTTATTTACTATGAGATAACTATGTTCATATGGATTTGTCTCAGTGCCTTCTATTCTACTCCGTTGGTCTTCTTGCCTCTTTTGGTGCCAATATAATGCTATTTTGTTACTATAGCTCTATAGTATAAAGTCTGTATCATGATACCTCCTGCTTCACTTTTCCTGCTAAGGATTGCTTTAGCTATTTTGGACTTCTTCTTTTTATGATTGCACTTTATTACTGCTTTTTTTAATTTCCATGAAGAAGGTCATTGGAATTTTGATAAAATTTTCACTGTGTCTGTATAGTGCTTTTGGCACTATGGCCATCTTGACAATAATTCTGCCTATCCAATAACATGAGACGTTCTTCCATCTTCTGAGGTCTTCCTCAATTTCTTTATTTAGTGTGTTCTTTTTCACTATAGAGGTCTTCACTTCTTTTGATATGATTCCCAAGTATTGTATTTATTTATATTTGAGGTGTTATTGTGAATGTGTTAGTTATCTTAATTTATCTTTCAACTGATTTTTCTTGGAATATTGGTGTACAATTGATTTTATGAGTGTGAATTTTGAATTCTGATAATATTGTGATTTAATTTATGAGTTCTACAAGTTTTCTGGTGGATTTTTGGGTTCTTGTAAATTTAGGATCATGGTGTTAGCAACCAGTGAAAAGCACTTCTTTTCTTGTGTTCCTTCAATTTCTTTCTTTTGCCTAATTGTTTTGAGTAGGTATTCTAGGGCTATGGTGAATAGGTTATGAAAGTGGGTATACCTTTCTTCTTCCTCTGAAAAAAATGTTTCAGTTATTGTCTGTTTAGAATACTGTTGGCTGTGGGGTTGGTGTATATAGCTTTTACAATGTTGAGTTATTTTCCTTCTATCCCTACCTTTTCTAGTGTTTTGATCACAAATGTATTATGCATTTTGCCAAATGCTTTTTATGAAGCTATTGAGGTAATCATGTGATTCCCTTCTTTAAGTCTATTAATGTGATGGATTATATTTATTGATTTCCATATGTTAAAAGAAACTTGCAGCCCTGAGAAGAACTCCATTTAATTATGGTGCATATGCTTTTAATTTTTTAATGTAATTTGCCAGTATTTTATTGAGAATCCTTTATCTATGTTCATCAAGAATATTGGTGTAGTTTTCTTTCCTTAATATGTCTCTGGTTTTCATATCAGGGTAATACAAACTACATAGAATGTGTTTCAAGAATTTTCCTTCTATTCTTTTTTGTAGAATAATTTAAGGAGGTTTGGTATGAATTCTTAACAGTCTGATGTTACTCACCTGAGAATCCATTTGGTCCTGTGATTTTCTTAGTTGGTAGTCTTTTGATGGCATCTTCAATTTCATTATTTGAAATTGATCTATTCACATTTTTTATGTAATCCTGGTTCAATTAGTATATGACATATTTCTTTAGCAATTTGTCAACATCTTCAAGATTTTCAATCTCATTGGAATATGAATTCTCAAAATAGTTTTTGATTGTCCTCTGTATTTCAATAGTACCATTTCATCACAGAGTTTAATAAAGTAATTTTTCTCCATCTTGGTTAGCTTGGTTAAGTGTTAATCAATTTTACTTATTTTCTCAGAGGACCAACTTTTTCTTTCATTGATTCATAAAAAAAAAATTTCTAAAAATCTAAATTTCATTGATTTTGGCTCTGATTTTAAATATTTTCTGTGTTATACTGATTTCTGTGTTGATTTTTTTTTCTTTTGTATTGGGGTCATAAGATGTAATATATTATTTGGTGTTTATCAAGTTTTTTTTGATGTATGAAGTTTTTTGATGTATTGAAAGTTCAATGTTATGAACTTTCTTCTTAAAATTGCCTTCTTAATGTCCTGGAGATTTTGCTGTTTGGCATCATTATTCTCTTTTGCCTTTATATAATTTTTATGTCACCCCTAATTTCTTCTGCTCTCCATTCATCTTTCACTATTGAGTTTTTCAAATTCCAGGTATTTGGGTAACTTTTATTTATCTTAGCCCTTATTTCTAATTATTTTTCCATTATGATCTGATGAAATGCAAGGCATTATCTATTTTTTGAAATTGCCTAAAGCTTCTTTGTGTCCTATAATATGGTTTATTTTAGAATATTTTACAGGTCCTGCTGAGAAGAAATTGTATTCAGTCACTGATGGATGAAATGTTATACATATATTAATATAAATATAAATATATAGTCTAAATTGTACTTTTTAGTTCTGAACATTGTTTATTTAGTTTTTTGTTTGTATAACCTGTCTAATGAAGAGAGATGATTATTAAAATCACTGAGTATTATTGACTTGTGGTCTTTTTGATTCATGATATTGAGAAGGGTTTGTTTGATATATGTAGATGCTCCATTTTGGGGGCATACATAGTTACAGCTGTTAATTCTTGTTATTTCACAAATCCCTTAAGCATTATGAAATGACCTTTGTCTCTTTTGTTTAACTTTGGCTTGAATCCCACTTCATCACATATGAGACTAGAAACACCTGCTTGTTCATTGATCCATGTGAGTGATGATTTTTACCATCTATTTATTTTAGACTGTGTATGTTTTTGCCTATTAACTGAGTCTCTTGGAAACAGCATATTGTTGGGTCTAGTTGTTTAATTCAGTCTATGTCATTTGATTGATTGAGTCCATTAAAGCACAGAATTATTAAGAATTTTATTTTCTGTCATTTTGATTTATTTCTAGTTTTAAAGTTGAATTTGATTTTCCTTTGATTCTCCTAGTGTAGTTTCATTCTCTGATGGTTTTCATGTTTTCTCCATGTCTTCTTCATTAAATATTTTATTGAATATGTAGTTTCAACTTGAAAATAGTTCCAACTTTCAAGTTGTGAATTGTTTTAACTTTTGTTTATCTTTGAAGGTTTTTATTTTATCATCAATTATGAACCTTAATGTTCCTGGTTATAGTATTCTTGTATAGTGTACATTGTCCACTAGAGTTTTGTTTAAAATATTTTAAGCCCTCCTAGCTTTTAGTATTTGGGTTGAAAAATCAGCTGAAATCTACAATGGTTTGCATCTAAATGTGACCAGTCATTTCTCTCTAGCTGCTTTTCAAATTCTGTCCTTTTTCTGTAAGTTAGGCACTTTTATAATAATGTCCTGTAATGCTTAATTTGAATTGTCAACTTGACTGGATTAAGAGATGCCAATGATTAAGTGACCTCTGAGTGTGTCAATGAGGGTTTGTCTAGGAACGATTGGACCATGGGATGGTGAACTGAAGTGTAGACCCTCCCTAAGCATGGATGGCACTGCCCAACAGGAAGCTGAAGAACAAGGAAGCAGATAAAGATGGAAGCTTGGCTCCTCTTGAAGGGGATTTGATCAGCTTGGATCATCTGAGGATATCAGACTCTCGCTTCTTCAGTCTTCCAAAGCAGACTCTGCCAGTGATTCTCCATGTAGTTTCCAGAAGCCTTGTTCTTAAAATAGGGTAGCACTCTTGATCCTTCTTATTCTGGGATTTCAGTGTCTTGGACTGTGCATCTTCTGGTTTTTACAGCTCTACTGCTGCAGACAGCCATTGTGGACTATCCAGCTTCTGGTCAGGTAAGCCAATTTAATAAATCCTCTTTTATAATTATATTTCCTGTTGATTCTGTTCCTCTAGAGAACTCTGACTAATACATGTCCCTTGGAATGGGTTTGTTGTAATTTTGCTTATTTGGAGTCCTGTATGACTCCCGTATTTGATTTTTCTTTTCATTTTTCAGACTTAGGAATATTTCCATTATTATTTTTTTGAAATATTGTGCATTTCTTTAATTTGTACCTCAGAGCCCCTGCAAATCCCAGATTTGACCTTGTAATTTTATCCCATATTTCTTGAAAATTCTGTTCATGGTCTCTTAATATCTTTTATCCATGATCAAGTTATGTTTTAAGATAATGTATATTGCCTTTGTTGCCTGAAAACCTTTCAAATGATCTAGTCTATTGGTAATGTTTTCCATTAAATTTTAAATTTGTTTTATTGATTCTTCCATTTCAAGAATTACCGATGGGGGCTGGGGTTGTGACAAGGGTGTAGAGCACTTGCCTAGCATGCATGAGGCACTGGGTTTGATCTGAAGCACCACATAAAGAAAAAAGAATTACCTGTTGATTTTTCTTCAAAATCTCTGATTCCATAATGAAGTGATCTTTCACTTCTTGTATTTTCTCTGTGATTTTAATCCTTCCATCATATTTTATCTCTTAGATCATCTTATCTTTGTACTCTCTAAATTCCTTACCTGACATTTTCTGCACTGTGGTGTCAGTGGAGTCTATTGTTGAATCATACTGTTTGTTTTAGATGTTTTCTTCCATTGCTTTTACATATTTTTTATGTGTCTACCCATCTGTTCAAATGAATCTGGAGAAGGAGGGCTTCTACTCTACAAGTTGTGTGGAATCCTGTAGGCTTAGGGTGCCTCACAGATTGGGGAGCTAAATAACAACTAAAACTTATGCATATGACAGTAGGACTAAATTACATACTTATTTCCTATTGTGACATCTGAAATTTTGGTTGATACAATGAACAGAAATGGTAGGATGGCAGTTTCTCTCAGTAAAGGCAGTAGGTAATCATGAATCATATCTATCTCAAAATCAAACATTAGGTATTATCTTTGACTTTCTGTGTATTAATTTTTGCTATAGCATTAGTGATGCACTCTGATGTTTTATAAACTAACAAATACTAAGAGAAGTTAAAAGTAGAGTTAAAAAGAGGGACAAATAAGAGATGAGTGGGTAGAAAACAGTTTGCAATTTAAAAAGTTGAATAGGGCTGATGCAGAGGCAAAGTATTATGTGTTGTTTCTGAGGGGGATGGCAAAATAAAGGAAAAAAAGGAAATTGAAAAAAAGAATGATGAGATTGGCTTCTGTTGATTCATAAATTAGATGATGTTTATAGATGTTTAAATGAGGGATTATAGGTATACATAAAATTAAAATTCACTGTGCTTTATTCATATATGTACATAAGAGAGTTTGTTTTGTTTTATTCTACTATTTATCCCACTTTTGTCCTCCTTTTGCTATAACCCCTTCCTCTACTCCACAGATGATTCTTTTATTTTTAATGAATTACCTTTTTTCCATTATTTCTTCTAGCATTCACACATGAAGGGAAATATTTGACTTTTGATTGAATCTGGCTTATTTCACATAGAATCAAGTTTTCCAGCTTCATCAATTTTCCACCAAATTGTATCATTTCTTTCTTGTGTATGACTAAGTGAAATGCCATTGTGAATGTACACCATATTTTCATTGTCCATAAGTCTGTTGATGAGTATGTGGGCTGGTTCTGTAATTTGATTATTGTGAATTGTGTTGCTATAAACACTGAGGTGGTTGTTCCTTTACAGTATGGTGATTTGAGATATTTGGATATATATCAGGGAATGGGACAACTGGGTCATATGGTGGTTCCATTTCACCTTTTGAAAGGGATATCCATAGGCCTTTACAGAATTATTATACTAATTTGCTATAATACTAACACCATGTAAGTGTACATTTTCCCCCACATTATTTCTTTTGATCTTCTTAGAAATTCTCTTTAGATATACATAACACTAGAGTATATTTTACATATTATACACATGTGGAGGATAACTTACCATTCTTGTGTTGTACATGATGTGAAGTTACACTGGTCTTGTATATATAATCTTCCCCCAAAATTTTTCTCTGATACATGGATACCCCACATTATTCTTGAAAATTTTTATTATGAGTGAAGTGAGATAAAAATCTCTATTTAGTATTTTTTAAATGTAATAATGTTATTGAGGTATAGGAAATTAGCAAGGATACAATAATAATAGACTCTCCTCCATGTAGTTTTGATTTACATTTCACTTATTTCTAGACATGTTGAACTTTTTTTATATATAAGTTGGCCATTTCTGTTTCTTATTTTAAGCAATGTCTGTTTAGATTTTTTTGCCCATTTAGTAATTGGGCGGTTCATATTTTTTTTAGTTCTTTTATATTCTTATATTAATTTCCTATCATTAGAAGCAGGCAAAAAAGATTTAATCACATTGGGAGACTCTCTATTCACATTCTTCCCTTTGTTGGGCAGAAGTTTAAAAATTTGATTTCATCCCACTTATTGTTTCTTGGTTTTATCCCTTATGCTTTAGAAGTCTTATTAAGGCAGTTGCTGCTTTAGTCAATATGTTGGAGTGTTGGACCTATATTTTATTTAGGCACTTCCAGAGTTTCTGGTTTAGTTCTAAGTCTTTGATTCACTGGAGTTCACTTTGGTGCAGGGTGAGAGATAGGTATCAAGTTTTATTTTTTCTAGACATGGATATCTAATTTTCATAGCACCATTTGTTTAAAAGTCTGTCCTTGTTCCAACATATGTTTTTGGCACATTTGTCACATATCAGGTCACTGTATCTACATGGATTTTTCTGTATTTTCTGTACCATTGATCTTAAGGTCTGTTTTGGTAATAGACATTGTATACAAAAGCTCTAAACATAATTGGTTATCTGGTATTGTGGTGCTTTTAGCATCCCTTTTTTCATTCAGGGTGGTTTGGATATTCTATGTCTCTTAATTGTCCAAATGAATTTTAGAACTGCTTTTTGTCAGTGTATCTTGTAAAGAATGTCATTGATATTTTGATTGGGATTGTATTGAGTCTATTTACTGCTGTAGGTAGTATGGCAATTTTGATAATATTAATCCTACTTATTCAAGAACATGGGAAGTATTTCCACCTCTTAAGGTCTGCTTCCATTTTTTTTTTTTTAATTCAGTGTTCTCTGGTTTTCATTGTTGATGTCTTTCAACTCATTGGTTAGATTTTTTCCAAGTATTTTTTAGGGTACTGTGATTGCAATATTTTTTCCTAATTTTCTTTGCAGCAGGTTTACTATTGCAATATAGGAATGCTATTGATTTATGTATGTTGTTCTTATATCTGGCTCCTTCAGTAAATTTGTTTATCAGCTCTGTAAATTTGCTAATGTATTATTTTAAATCTTCTAAGTTAATGTTCGTGTCATCATCAAACAGAGACAAGTGAATTTTTTTCCCTATGTACATGCCATTAAATTTCTTCTCTCGCCTGATAGCTCTGACTTGAATTTCAAGTTGAATAGGAGTGGAGGGAGTTTATATCATTGTTTTCTTCTTGTTTTTTAGAGAAAATGCTTTAATTTTTCTCCATTCATTATAATGTTAGCATTGGGTTTCTCATATTCAGTTTTTATAATGTTGGAAAAATTTCCTTCTATTACTAGTTCCTCTAGAGTTTTAAAGATGAAAGGATGCTGGATGTTTTCAGAAGACTTTTCTACTTCTGTTGAGACAATCTTGTGAATTTGTACTGAAATCTGTTTATGCAATGAATTACACACACACATGCATATATTAAGTAATATGTAAGATATTACTCTATATAGTCATATGAAAAATTTATTTTTTTGGTACAGGGGATTTAACCCAGCCATATATTGCAGACTAGTAACATATACTACTAGTCACTTTTCCATGTTACTAGATGTGACTAAATGTTTTCCATGGCAGAGGCTCAGAGATATTTTCCCCCTGGGCACTGCAGCTGCTCAAACAGGCAAAACAGACTCTGCCACATATGCTGCCTCTGAAGATGCCACCAGAAGCATTACGCAGATTTAATGCAATTCCTATTATAAACCTAAATACATTTTTCCTAGAACTATAATAAAGAATATAAAATTCATTTGGAAAAATAAGAGACCCAGAATAGTCAAAGAAGTCCTTAGCAAGAAAAGTGAGGCAGGTTGCATCAAAATACCAGACCTCATACTATACTACAGAGTTATAGTAATACAAATAGCATGGTATTGGCAACAAAACAGACATGTAAACCAATGGTACAGAAAAGAAGACACAGAGACAAACCCACATAAATACAGGTATCTCATAGGAGAAAAAGGTGCCAACAATATTCACTGGAGAAAAGATAGCTTATTCAACAAATAGTGCTGGGAAAATGGATAACCATATGTAACAAAATGAAATTAAACCCTTATCTCTCACCCTGCATGAAACAACTCACTGTGGGTCAAAGACTTAGGCACTAGAACAGTGACCCTGTACCTAATAGAAGAAAAATGTAGGCCCAAATATTCACCATGTTAGCCTAGGACCTGACTTCTTATCAAAACCTCTAAAGCACAAAAAGTTAAATCAAGAATCAATAGATGGGATGGACTTAAATTACAAAGCTTCTTTTCTACACAAGATGCAAATCCAATAATGTGAAGAGAGAGCCTGCAGATTGAAAGAAAATCTTTACCACATGCTTCTTAGATAAAGCATCAATTCCTATGATATATAAAGAACTCAAAGAACAACACACACACAAGGAAATGAATAACCCAATCAATATATGGGCTAAAGAACTGAACTGACAACTCACAGAAGAAGATATACAATTGATCAACAAATACATGAAAAATGTTCAACATCTCTAGCAATTAGGGAAATGCAAGATCAAAAATTAAGATTTCATCTCATTCTAATCAGAATGGCAATTATCAATAATACAAAAAATAATAAATGTTGGTGAGAATGTGGGGGATAAATTACACTCACTTATTGCTGGTGGGAATGCAAACTGGTGCAACCAATATTTAAAGTAGTGTGGAGATTCTCCAGAAAACTTGGAATTGAACCAGTTATCCCACACCGTGGTTTATACCTGAAGAAATTAAAATCAACTTACTGCAGTGACACATCCATATTAATATTTATAACAGCTCAATTCACAATAGCTTAACTATGGAACCAACCTAGATGCCCTTCAACAGATGAATGGATAAAGAATATGTGAGATATATGTTTGTGTGTGTGTGTGTGTGTCTACACACACACACATATATACACATACGCACTATATTATGAGGTATTATAGATGCATGGAATATATCTTATTCTAATTAGGATCCCATTCTTGTGGTGGAACATGATGTGGAAGTTCACTGATCGTGAAAAGGAAAATTATACCAATTCATTTGCATGTTCTATGCCCATGCAACTTTCGTACCTTCATTCCCCTTTGTCTAACACAATAAACTTGTTATTCCCTTATGACCACTTATTTTGTGTTAGCAACAACATATCAGAGAGAATATTTGACCTTTGTTTTTTTGAGACTGGCATATTTCACCTAGCATGATAGTCTCAAATTGTACCCATTTACCAGGAAAATGCCAAAATTTCATTCTTCTTTATGGCAGAGTGATTTTTTTTGTCTATATATACCACATTTTTTTATCCATTCATCTGTTGAGGGGCACATAGTGTGGTTCCATAGTTACACTCTTCAAAGTGAGCTTCAATAAGAATTGATGTGACTGCATCACACTATACTAATTTTAAATCCTTTATATATATAACTGAGGAATGGGATAACTGAATCAAGTGATTGCTCTATTCCAAGTTTTTTGAGGACTCTTTATGCTGCTTCCAAGAGTGGTTGCACCAAATTGCAGTACCAGCAGCAATGTATGAGTGAGCATTATCCCCTACATTCTCATCAATGTTATTACCTGTATTCTTGATATTTGCCATTCTGACAGGAGTGGGAGGTAATCTCATTGTAGTTTTGATTTGAATTTCTTTAAATGCTAGAGATATTGAACATTTTATATATATATTTGTTGACAATTTGTATATCTTCTTTGAAGTGCCTGCTAAATTACTTTGCCCATTTAATGGTTGGGTTATTTTATGTGTGTATGTGTGTGTGTGTGTGTGTGTGTGTGTGTGTGTGTAGTGTGTGTGTGTTAAATGTTTTGAGTTTATATATTCTAGATTTTTAATGCTCTACCTGAAGTACAGGTGGCAAAGATTTCTCCCATTCTGTAGGAATTCTGTTCACATTCTTTTTCTTTTCTGTGAGGAATATTTGTTTGACGTCATGCATTTATTGATTCTTGATTTTACCTTTTGTGCTTTAGAAATCTTGATGAGGCTGTAGGTTCCTAGACTGAAATGGTGGACAATTTGTCCTCTATTTTTTTTCTATGAGATAAACATTCTCTTCCAATGTCTAGGTCCTTAACTATAGTGAGTTGAGTTTTGTGCAGGCTAAGGATAGGGGATAAATTTTACTGTACTCTACATGGATTTCCAGTTTACCCAGAACCATGTGGTGAAGAGTCATGTGTTTGTGACACCTTTTTCTACAATGAGTTAACTGCATACATGTAGGTTTGTTTCTGTGTTTTCTGTCCTGTTTGTCTTCATGTCTGTTTTGGTGCCAGTAGTTTGCTGTTCTTGTTTCTATAGCTCTGTAGTATAACAAGGTATAATATTGTGTTGACTCCTGCTTCACTTTTCCAATAAGTATTTCTTTAGTTATTCAGGTCCACTTGTTTTTCCAAATAAATTTCATGATTGACTTTTCTATTTCTATGAAGAAAATCATTGGAAATTTTATAGGAATTGAATTAAATCTCTAAAATGCTTTTGATAGTATGACTATTTTGGCTTATCAATTCTGCCTATCCAAGAACATGGGAGATCTTTCAATCTTCTAAGGTCTTCTTCAATTACTTTCTTTAATGTTCTGTAGTTTTCATTGCAGAGGTCATTCACCTCTTTTGTTAGATTTATACCTGAGCATTTTTTGAGCTTATTATGCATGGGAGAGCTTCTGAATTTCATTTCATTCATCAGTGATATATAGGAACATGATTGGTTTATGGGTATTAATTGTATATGCTTTTAATTTGCATAATCTGTTAATGAATTTTAGAAGCCTTCTGGTGGATTTTTTGGGTCTTCTAAATATAGAATCATGTCATTGGCAAATAGAGATAATTTAAGATCTTCTTTTCCTATTCATATCACTTTAATTTCTTTCGTTTAAATTTTCCAGCTAGGTTTGTAAGTTCTAACTTGAATGGAATTGTTAAATAAGGGCATCCCTGTCTTGTTCCCATTTCTAGCAGAAAAAAATTTTCAATTTTATCCGTTCAGAATGATAGTGGCCTTGAGTTTAGCATATATAGCGTTCATAATATTGAGGAATGTTCCAACTATCCCTAATTTATTTAGTGTATAGAGCATGAATGGGTGCTGAATTCTGTCAAATGCTTTCTCTTCATCTATTGTTGATAATCATATAATTATTGCAGTTAATCTATTGATGTGATGGATTTTTAAATTGATTTATGTATGTTGGACTATACTTTCATTCCTTACATGAAGCTCACTTGATCATGGTTCCCTATTCTTTTTAATATGATTTTGTATGGAATTTGCCAGTATTTTCTTTAGAGTTTTTGCATCTATATTCATCAGGGATATTAGCCTGAGTTTTCTTTCCTTGGTGAATCTTTGGTTTTCGTACCAGGGTGAAACTAGGATCATAGAATGAGTTTTGAAGTGTTTCCCCCTTTTCTTTTTCATGGAATAATTTGAGAAATATTGGAGTAAATTCTCCTTTGAAGGTCTGAAAAGACTTGGTTGAGATTCTATTTGGTCCTGTTTTTTTTTTTTTTTTTTTTTTTTTGGGGGGGGGGTTAGGGTTTTGATGGCATCTTCTATTTCAATGCTTGAAATTGGTGTGTTTTAATTTTCTGTGTCCTCCTACATTAATTTGTGTAGTCATACTTCTCTAGAAATTTGTTGATCTCGTTGTGATTTCCTATTTTACTAAATTATAGATTTTTAAAATAATTTCTACCATCTGCATTTCATTAGTGTCTGTGGTAATATTTTGTTTTCATCATAAATTTAGTAATTTGAGTTTTCTCTCTCTTCATTAACTTGGCTAAATGTTTATTAATTTTATTATTTTTCAAAGAAGCAACTTTTTGTTTCATTGACTTTTAATTTTCTATTTCCATTTTATTGATTTTGATACTGATTTTAATTATTTTCTGTCTTCTACCATTTTGGTATAGATTTGTTCTTTTCTTAGGCATTCAGATGTAATTCTAGGTTATTTAGTTGGAATTTTCTATTCTTTAATCGAATGAACTCAATGCAATAATCTTTCCCCTTAGAAGTTCCTTTGTAGTGTCCCAGTAATTGTGATATGCTGTGTTACTATTCTCATTTGCCTCTATGATTTTTTTTAATTTCATCCCTGAGTTCTTCAGTTATCCATTAGCTATTCATTAGTGTAGTATATATTTTCCTGTTGTCAGGGTAGCCTCTCTTTTATTTTTTATATCACTGATTTCTCATTTCATTCTTTTGTGATCTCTTATAATCCAAGGTATTACAGCTATAGTTTGCATTTACACAGAGTTACTTTGTGGTTTAAAATATGAACTATTTTAGTGAAGGATCCATGTACTATTGAGAAAAAAATTCTATTCAATCACTAACAGATGAAATATTCTATTTGTCAGTTATGTCTGAATTATTAATTGTACTGTTTATTTCTAAACCTTCTTTATTTTTTGGTTGGAGGATCTATCAGTTGTTGATAGGGATTTACTAAAATCACCCAGTATTATTATGTTTTAGTTTATTTAATTCTTGAAATTGAGAAAGGTTTCATATATGTAGATGCTTCATTTTGGGGGGCATGGATATTTATAATTGCTATGTCTTATTGATGTATAATTTCCTTAAGCAGTATGATATGACATACTTTGTTCCTTTTGATTATCTTTGACTTCAAGTCCACTCTATCTAAGAATATTAAAGCCTCCTTGTATATGAGTTCCAAGTGAATGATATTTGTTTTCCATCCTTATACCTTAAATTGTGAATATCTTTGCCCATTAGGAGAGTCTTTTGGAGATAGCATATTTTTAGGTCTTTCTTTTTAATCCAATCTTACAGACTATGTCTCTTGATTGATGAGTTATGGCATTTACATTCAATGTTATTATTGAGATATGATTTTTTTTCCTTTCAATTTGAGTTATTTCTCATTTTTAATTCCTTTTTATAAGGCAATTTCCACTTCCTTGGATTACCTGTTTTATACACATCCCCAAAACATGCACAGACACATTTGCCATGTTTTGTTCATGACTTAGCCTCAACAGTTTAGATTTCTAAAGTTGTCATTAGGTCAGTCATCAGAAACTTCCTTCTCATGGATCTTCAGATCTCATTTCTGTTAGCTTTAATTTGTTTCCAATCTGCCCACAAATGTTTCCTTCATTTGTTAGACAGAGATGTGGGCAGAAGGTATACACAAAATTAGGGTCCCCTCTATCAGGTTTTCTTCTTTCTGGCATTACCTCTCACTTTCCATGATCTGGGGATTAACACTCTGTTTTCTGGGTCTTCATGAACCCAGGCTACAGGTTTCTTTAATGATGTTTTTACCCCCTCCCCCCATGGTCTCTCCTAAAGCAAAAAGAGGAAGGAAAACCTGTGCCCTTCCCAATGCCATGACATTGCCTTTTTCAAAGTGTTAAATGGACCTCTATTCTCTGTCCTGACTTAGGCCTTCTTTAGTTTTCAGGTAGGACTCCTTTTGTTCCTTTGTCTAGAATTTATATTTGTCTCTGTGTATGTGCTAGAGATAGGGATAAAGAGACTCAGCACACTAAGAAATACATTTATAGAGCTCTCTTTTTATATAAAAAATAGTGTGAAAATTCTTGAACCTTCTTGTGAAAATTAAACACATGACACCCAAAAAGTCATGGCACTATGTTCTAAAGTCCTAATGTCCTGCCCATCTTTCTAACTTCTTCCTATTTTTATAATTATATATCTTTTCCCATATAAACCCATCTTCATTTTTGTTCAGTTTACTCGGCCAGATGTTCCATCTCTTGTAATCTGCCTCACCACAGCAGCATGGCTTATTTTCCTTAGCACATTTCCAGGGGCTTCCCTTCAGTCACCCTTGCTATGCTTCACCATGTCCATGGCCAGCAGCTGCCAAGCAGTGTATGTTGTATTTTAGTTGTCAGATCAAGTGTAGATTACTGAAGTTGTGTGTCCCAATGTTATACAAAGAGAAGGAAAAGATCACATTAGAATGCTTTTAGACCATTTATCAAGGAAACCCTAATGTGCTTCCTTGAGTGGTGAGATCTGAAGATTTTTTTCAAAAGATATTCTAGTCTGTCTTTTGCTGTGCTATTGAGGATCAGTAAAATGAATTAAGTAGCCTGGAAATAATTTACTGTTATGTGTAAATTACTTGACAATGTTGTGAACTTAAAATCATTTTTAATTTTGAGAAGGTTTGTTTTATTGTGAATGAGTTTTTTTGGGGAGGGAAAGTTAAGGAAATATCAAAGAAAAATATTTTTAAAGCATTTGAGCAAGCTTATCTACTATAGTTGTCACAACATGAATATTTTAATGTCCCTGTGCTCTAAATGAATACTCAACAAGTATGCAAAATTTTGCAGAGGAAATAAGGAGCTAAAATATTTATGAAAGAAAATATCCTCACCTCAGTAACTATCTTATAAAATAATAATAGTTCAGAACCAGTACCATTAGAATTGTATGTTTTCTTGTGTTCATTTATCTTTCCTGTATTATTTCATTCTGTATATGATCTGGATATATTTTATTCTTCTGACAAGGTATGACATGTGAATAATTTGAGTAATAGTTCATCTTCAGTACAAGCATGACAAGTAATGAAGCAACTGTGAATATTTTATAAGAGAAAACGTAGCATTCGTTATTGTTTATCAAAGAGAATTTGGATGACATAATCTGTCCATGTAAGCAGTGCATAATGTTTAGTGTTGTTCTGCCTTCAATTGTTGGAGGGGGAAAAAACAAAGCAAAACTATAGTGTGATTTTCTTGCAAACTGAGTTAGAGTGTTCTAATGTACCACATAAAAGAGTATGTTTAAATAACATAAGAAACTAAAATTAATTTGTACTCATATACAATATTTAAAGCTTTGAGTTAAGAAATTTTGTAGTGCCATATTTATTGAATCACATTTGTGCTACATTATGATACTGATCAACCTCTTCAAGAACTGTCACAAAGCTGTTAGAAATGTCTTCTGCACTATATATTGCTCAGTGATACCACTTTCCATTTATAAATACTGAACTTATTTATGTAGTTCAAAAATTTTCATGCTGTCTCAATACCTAAATGTTTATATATTGTAAACAATATATATTCATTAATATGTTTTTCATTTTGCAGCCACTCTGGCATAAAAAGTAAATATATCTCATAAATAAAAGCTGCAGTGCAATTTACTCAGTGATTATTTTGGACCACTCCACCACATCCATTATTCATTTTTTCTTCCCAAATATCCTCACATCCCCACAGTGGAACCATATAATTAAAAACATTAAGTCCCTGGAATGTATGCTTCACATAAAGGCATCATTTGAGTACTTTCAAATAATGTACAGATCTTTCATGTAAGAAACATATTTTGTGGTCACAGTTACCTTAGAAAGTAATTATATTCAGGGGCTAGCCTGTTTACTTTGGATGCTGTGTGCTGGGCTGTAAGAAGTTGTTGCTTTTGTTATCTGTATACAGCTGCTTGCTTTAAATTAGTAGATCTTGAAATAGCTTTTCTTGCATGTCTAAAATAAAATTATTTTATCTAAAATAAAATAATAGCAACTAGCAAAATTATTTTAATGGGACTAGTATAAATGAAAGTTTTCCTGTTTCTGTCATTATTATTTTTCTCTCATCTCCTTTTCACATGGAGTACTCAAATGTTTACACTTTTGCTTCATCTGAATCTGATAATATCTGAAACTCATTATTCCACTACCCAACTCTGTATCCCAAATCTAACATTATTGATCTGATTCTTGGGAAATATTTAGCTAAACAGACAACCTTTATATTTTTCGCTCAGAAATGAACTCATACATTGGAAGGACTTTTTCTGTCCATTCTAGGAAGCTTTTGAACATGTATTTTTCAAAGGTTTTTTAAAAGATGAATTTAACTTAGTAATGTATTTCACTTAAATATATACAAAGTATCTTTTCTGCATTATCAGTAGAACAATTAAAATTTAATTAAATTTAAAATTTTGTGAGATAATAAATGCTTATTACTGTCCTAGGCAAATAAGGGCTTTTAGTTTTTAAAAAATACATTTAATATGTACTGACTTAATGATTATTGTGTTTTTATGAAAATACTTGATGTTGCTTTGCAACCATCACCATTATATGTCTCTGAGGATTCTTTTTATCTTGTAAAACTGAAGATCTGTACCAGGTAATCAATAATTCTCATTTCGCTTCTTCCCCCAGCAGCTACCATTTCTATTTTCTTTTTCTATGATATTAATTACAATTATTGGATTATTTTATATTCTTTTATCCTACTAAGTCTTTGAAGTTTAATTTACATTTCACATTATGGCTCAACTAGATTAGTACTAACTTCTTTCAGGTACTCATTAGCCACATTTGGCTATTGACTGCTGTTTCAAATAGCCAGACTCTATGCTGTAATGTACACTGAATCCATATATAACTGATCTCTTAGTATGTGATATAAATCATTTCTATTATGCTATCTTAATTTTATTCCTATTTGTTATAAAAAATAGGCAGGTTCCAGTTTTCAAAAATTTTGAAATAGGCAGGTCCCAATTTAAAAAAAAAAAAAAAAATTGTATGCCCAGATTCTGAAATGATGTCTGTGTAGTTAATTATACATCAGCAGCCATATGACTGTATTTAAAAAGTTTGCTGTCTAAGAAGTTGGTGGTTACAAGCTACCAGCTTTAGGACATTTGTAGAATGCAGATTTCTTGATGACTCTGAGTCAACACAATTGCCATGCTTGATGACTTGCTACAGGGACTCTCTAATGTCTCTAAGGTGAAGTCTTTTCCAGACTCATTTAGAGAGATAAGAGTGACATAGCACAGTTCATCTTAAATATCTAATATGTTTAAATGAATGGCATTAATGACTGACCATGAAGGTAGCTCGATAAGTTTGACAGTCAGATATGTGATACCATTTAGGACAGCCCTACACTAAACAGGTTTCTTTTTGGATTCAACCTTTGATTTCATTGACTACCTCATTGCTTGGTAAAATACCTGTGTTATGTTATCTTTAAATCCACATCAAAACCTCCATTTTTGCCTATGATGGAGTAACTTGTAGAAGACTAAATTTTCTGCTGAAACTACTGGTAGTGCTAGGAAACTAAAATCCTTTTGAAGATATTGTAGAGCTGCTGAATCATTTAAGATTCAGGAGAGAAGAATACAGACACATTCTGTAATGGGTTTTCTCTTATGTTATAAAAAATAAGCAAAAAGCAACTGGAGTAGTTTCATGGAGTTTTTAATAGTTTGTTGTTCTGGCTCAGGTTACAGTGGAATCTGTTGAAGGGCTGTGTCATAAGAGTGAGGACAAACCACAGGCAGACCAATCTTTATAATAGTGTTGAAACTCAGTCACAAGCAATCTCTGTTCCTGATTGGATTGAGTTGATCTGTTCATCTACTTTGACTTCCCTCTAGGAAAGAATTAAATTTTCTTTGGCAGGAAGATAACAGCATCTGGAATCTGTATATTTTTCCTATAGGCATTTCATAAAATCATTCACACAGAGTGCTTGGTAGTCAAGAAAAAATTGCTAAGTGTACAGTAAGACCAAGAGAAAATAATCAAGAACAGGGACAGTTCAAACATCAAAATAGTCTTGATACAGTTTACACAGATTTGGGAGTTACAGAGGCATTTAAACATGATAACTAATCTAGTTATGAAAATGCATGCTGAGATTGAAAATTTCAGTAGAGAAGTGGAATCTATAGAAAAGAAAAGGAAATTTTGAAACAGATAAAATGTAGTAACTAAAATGAATAGCCCAATAGATAGGTTTAATAGCAGGATAGATACAGTTGAAAAGAGGAATAGTAATCTAAAAGATAAATTAATAGAAAATATTCAGCAGAATATACTTGTCATTTTGGTGTTATAACCAAACCAAGTGAAGGCATGAAATCTTTTCAATAATTCACCAAAGTCTGTCTCCTATTTTACAGCTTAGGAGTGAAAAAAGTCTTTATTATAGTGTAAATGTGACTCTTGCTATTTCAATGTGTGTAGTTTTATATTTTTCTTCTAGTGTTTATTTTGAAATGGATAGTAAACATAACATGAAGGTGTAAGGAACAAAAGTATTGCTACATGTAAATTTGTATAGGATACCCTCCATTAGACTCTAAGCAAATAAAAATTATTACATAACTAGTATCTTATGCAGAGGTCCCCTGTTCAGCAAACTCAACTACTCAGAATAGAGCCTTAGAATGAGACAATAAGCAAAACATAGACAGAAATAGGTAAATAGAGGTGGTTGGTAAAACATGTATTTTAGCATAAAGGAGTTTTTAAAAACACTATTAGTAGATAGATGCAATTCCTTTATTTTGTTTATTTTTATGTGGCACTGAGGATTGAACACAGTGCCTCACATATGCCAGGCAAACACTCCACCACTGAGCCAGAGCATAAAGGAATTTATGAGGACCTTACTATTATGTAGGATAGTGCTTATAGTATAATGATGATCTGATAAACCTGCTCATTGCAAGTCAGAAAGTAAATCAGAAAGAAGCGATGGGTAAATTGTTGAAGAAATGGGTTTAGTAGCAAGTACATTGTTTCATCATTTGTAAGAGTACACCATAAATTGTGCCATTCATTTATGTATGTATAAGAAAGACAAAATGCTCTCCATTACATTTTGACATCCTATTAATTGTGAAATACATACAGTTTCAGAGATGCTATAATGTGGAGGATAAAGTCAATGGCAATCCTATTTTTCAGCCTAATTGTTATTTGTCTGACTTGGATCAGGGAACTTCCTTGAGAAAATTTTCTAATACATAAAAATGGGATAGTAAAAGGTCAAAGATTATTCTTTATCCTTTCCTCTTTACCTCTTCTAACCCATGGTTATATCTGAAGATATTTAGTGACAGGTTCCTATGTGATTGTGAGTTGTAGGGATAGAATCTTTTAGAAAGTACATCTTTAGAAAATTTCCAATCCTAAATTTCATTATTATGATCAAATTCTAAATATGCAAAATTTTTGCTATTTTATTAATGTCCAATAATTATAGCATTAATTAGCAAATGCATCTTTTTAAACAAAAGTTTGAATTTTGTGATGTTTTGCAAAGTAAAAATTTTTAATTATATTCATCATTTTTGTATTTTGAAGATTCCCAGGAAATCCAGAATGACATTGTTTTCTTGAGCAGTAAAATATTGATAACTTTGCTTTTTTGTTCATTCTTTCAGGAATTTTTTAAGCCACATTCAATTGATAGGATGAAAAAGTTTAGGATAAGGCTATCCCACACTCTTTGAGAATGCCAGAATATTGGTGAATTATTTTCTGAATTAGCTGAACAAATGACTATTGAAGAAAACAGCAGCAATAGTAATAGTACATATTTGGGATGGAAGAAATGCTTCCCCCATTTAATTTATAAACAATGTGAACTTACTGTCTAGATAAAGTCATAATAATGACCTTTTATTTCTCTCATTTCCTGGTGCTTTAGGAAACACAACATTGTATAACTTTCTCATGCTTACTCAAATATTCTACATTCACTTCAACATTTTTATTATGTCTGTGTCAAGTCATAATGTTTTATTCCATCCCACATTTCTGTTTTTTACTAGTTCATATATAATTATATATTGCATAATATTATCCTAATTGTTAGGTAACTGTTGTTAAATTGACATTTAATTATTTTTACTAGTCTTATAACCTGAATTAATGCAGCGTAAAAATGCATAGAACATTTGTGAAATGTTTTTGTGGTCTCAGCATAGTTTTTCAACGTGCTATATGCATATTGACTACTAAATTCTAAAGTTCATCATGAGTAAATTTTATTGTTTTACAATTTTATGTTTGTTACAGGCTCTGTAGTATTGAGAGCACAAGGAGCATGTAGGCCTATACTTTTAATAACAGTCCCTTTTACAATAGTATCTTTGACAGATAGTAGAGAAGAAAAAATACAAACTGTTGAATGTCTTCTTCACCAGACTTACTTGATATAACACTTGAGGGCATCATAATGACATTGAAGAGATTGCAGGTAGCAAAGTCTACCACAATCTGATATTGCGTATTCCCTTTCTTTCATTAATAACTTTGACAGAAATTCTTCATCTTTTTGGTCAGTGCCAGATAATTGATTCAATTACATTCTTTCCTTATGTAGTTTAGGTTTGTTGTTGTTAGCATAAAAATTATTTTACAATACAGAGAATTGTGTAATTTTTTTCTAAAGTACCTGCAAGAATAGAGAATTCTGAGTCCATCAGATTTTTTAAATGTTTAATTTTTAAAAATTTTTCAAAATTAATTTATAAAATTTCCACTAAAATTTAAATATAAAATTATCATATGAGGCAGCCATTCTGTTCCTAGGGTTTTACTCAAATGAGTTGAAACAAGTTTACAAAGTCTTGTTCATATTATTTGCCATTTATAGCTAAATAACTTTAATTTTTGGTACCAGGGATTGAACCCAGGGAAACTTAAACACAGAGCCACATCCTCAGCCTTTTTTATATTTTGTTTTAAGACAGGGTCTTGCTGAGTTACTTAGAGCCTGGCTAGGTTGCTGCAGTTGGCTTTGAACTTGTGATCATTCTGCCTGAGCCTCTTGAATTGCTGGGATTACAGGGATGCACCAGTGCACCTGGCCTAAGAAACTTTGAAGTATTATATTATAGGAATATTTCTACTTGATGATAGACCTGTGATTGTTTAAAGATTCTTTATATTAAAATCTCAAATTTGGGACAATTATTTCATTGTCTCTGTATAAATACTTTTTCTTTTTTTAATTCACTAATTGACACACTATTCTGGATGTATTTCAATAGGAATATAAGTTCATTTAAATAAAGATTACATGTTTTATATTCTATTGCGGGGGCACCTGGCAACCCAACCAGTGCTTGACAAGGATCCACTAGGGGAATGATGTTTGCAAGGACTCATCATCCCGGGAGATGTCAGATGCTTGCCTCCGGACTCTGGTCCTTTTTCTGCATTATGTTTCTAATAATATATTACTCATACTATTCCTTGGCAGTAATCACTGAGGGTGAAGGGAATACTACAGAATTTCCCAAGAATATTAATAAAACATTAGGGACTATAACTCCTTCTCAGCCACAAGTAGTAAAAAATCTTTTACCATTGTGTGATGTGTCTTCTTCCTGGGGTGCTTGTTATGAACATGTAATGCAGTACATAAATTTGGCCACAGAACCGTCTGTCTTTCCAACCATGAGTATGCAAAAAGCACCTCCCACAGTAGCTACTAGATATGGACTAGCTTATTTTATCAATGGCAAGCCCTGCTACCCCCCCCCTAAAGGCAAGCCCTTAGAGAAGGTAGACATAGATCTCCCTCTGTCCCCTACAGGGTGGTTTAATCCAGATGATGGTTTTGTTTATGTGTGGTGGTAAGGTAAAAGAATAAGGTTTCACAACATTCCTTCCTTCCTACAAAGAATAGGTCACCCCTATAATAAACATTGGTACACAATGTCCTGTTCTGAGAAAAGGAGCTACATAAGACAAGGTAATCTATTTAGTATAAAAACTTAGCCATGGGAACCATTGGGACTGTTGCCCTCCTGTAACTTAGCAATTTAGATATTAATCAGATGGACCTAGGAGAAATGGTCATGTGAGATTATTTGTCTATCGCTTTAACCGCAAGAATAATAATAGTCTTAGGTCACATAGAGTTTAGATATTAAGGAACTAAACATTGTATTAGCTCATTGACTTAATTAAATATTTGTAATCTGTACGGTTACTGATTTCGGTAAAAACAATTTCTGCCTATGCTTTGGAAACATCTTTGATTTTATTAATCATAAGCCTGTCATCATAGCCTGAAGAAAAGTGTATATAAACCCAGCCTTCCCTAGAATAAAGTGGGATTAATTGCACCAGAACTAGAGTCTGTGTCTTTCATTCTCCATCCATCGCCGACGCTGTCTCCCCATGCCCCGTTTGCCAGTGTGGAACCCATCGACTCCTGCTAGGGCTGGACCCCGGCATTCTATAACATGCTTAATTATAAAGCACATACTAGGTAGTGAATACATGAAGGAATGGATGTAAACAACCTTGAGATAGATAAAGTCAGCAAATGGATACAATCATATTAGTTTTGTGATGACTAATTTTTATTACATGAGAAAGGAATAGATATTAGCAAAATTAAACTATTTTTAATATTTTTATAAATATTTTTCATAGAAATTATTTTAACACTACTGGTTTCTATGAATAGTCCTAAACAAGAGTTTATATGTAGTAATCTCTGTTACTTTAGTTTTCTGCTTTGCTTTCTCAATCTTTCCTACCTGATCCTGAATCTTGGGATGGTGATGGAATGATTTTCAAATACTGTGACCACAGAGCCTGTGGTGAACACTGGCAGACCTCCACCATCTCACAGCACTCATTGCTTCCTCCATCAGCACACAGGGCCTTTCAAGAAACACCCATTGTGGAGACCCCACAGTCTTACTGGAGGAAACCTTGGCTCCATCATGTCAATGCCCAGAAATGGAAGCAGATTTAGTAATTTGATTACTTGTCTATTTTATCTAACTTTCTGATTATAGAACATACATGTTGTTAGATTTTAGTCTGCCAGTTCTTATTTGCTTTCTTTGCCAGTTAAAAAAAAAGGTAAGAGTAGGAAGGGTATAAGAAAGATGGAAGATTCTAGAAAGGGTATTATTGATACTACAGAGAATTAATATTTGAATACCTGTCCATCAGAAAGGAACCAAATCTCATAAGAAGGACATGCAGAATTTCAAACTGATTGGCAGCTTACGGTGGTGTTTAATTTAAGATCACACCTCATTAATGCTTGAAATAATCACTATAGACTCATACAGTAATTAGATTATCACCTGGGTTGTTATTCTTTTTTTTTTTATTATGTCCTTTTAAATATCCAGGAAAATACATATCTGAAAGTTTCTATTTATTTTATGCCTACTTCCCTGATCATTTTTGGTGGTGTCTATTTTTAAAATTTTCAAAATACTTTTTAGTTGCAGATTGGCACAAGGACTTTATTTTATTTATGTATTTTTTATGTGATGAGGAGTGAACTCAAGTGCCTCACATGTCCTGGGCACACACTTTACCACTGAGCCACAAACACAACCCTGGTGATTTCTTTTTTTTTAAATTCATGTTTGTTTTGGCTTTTTCAGCACGTTATGATTTTAACATAACAATTCAAAATTTCTTGAAAATTTTTTGAGTACCAGGATTGAACTCAGGGGCAATCGACCACTGAGCCACATCCCCAGACCTATTTTATATTTTGTTTAGAGACAGGGTCTCACTGAGTTGCTTAGTGCCTCGATTTTGCTGAGACTGGCTTTGAACTCACCATCCTCCTGCCTCAACATTACAGGTGTGTACCACCACACCCAGCTAAACAGATCAATTTTATTGTTTCATTAGATAATTATATTTACTGAAGTTTCTGAGCATTTTTTGTACTGCCTTCATTCTTTTTTGCCATGGCAAATTATTTCCTGATGTGTTTCATAAAATTTGGGAATATGAATTCCTGCAGTTTTTATCTGTGGGTAATGTGTATAGCCTTTTCCTGTTTAGGTGTAACCCTACAGAATGGTGTACTGCAGTCAGCTCATACTGAGAGATGATTCTTAAATTTTTAGGAATTTTGCCTATCAAACATGGCTATTATTAATGTTTAATCATATGAACTTATAATTGTTGGGGGCTGCTGCCCTGTAGGGCCCACAGTGGTGGCTGGCCTAGCCCTAAGATGGCGCTGAGAAGCCCAACTGCTTAAAAACAACTTTAAGGAAGTGCTTTCTATTGGCTGACTGATCTCCGCATCCGTGCTTAGCTCGTGATCAGTACATGTCCTCATTACCCACCATTAAGTCTCCATGAGCCAAACGCCTGACCCATTAAGGTGATTGGCTGTTATATCCCATAAAGCTGCGTACTTTGCATGGCGGGGGAAGCAAGCAAGGCAAGGAGGGCAGGCAGCAGCTGCAGGATGAGAGAAGAGGAGAGGAGGCCGCGGCGCGATGAGAGAGGAAGAAGAGAGAAGTGGCAGCTGCACGAGAGAAAAGAAGGAGAAAGCTGCGTGACAAGAGAAGGAGAGAGAGAGCTGCACGACAGGAGAAGAAGAAGACGGTGGCGGTGGAGGAGGAGGAAGAAGCAGGCACTCGGCTCAGAAGCACTCCCATAAAAATAAAGACCTTAAAACTTCATTTGAGAGCCGAGTCTTCATTGTACTCGCTGGATGAGACAATAATTAAGGTAAATCCAGAATAAAAAGTAATAAACATGCAAGAGTAACTATTTATGATTGTTCTAGTGCTTTTTACTATTGTTATCTGTGTGGTAAGAATTACTCCTGTGGTATATTTATTGCAAAGTACCATGTAATGGTGTGCTCCTGCATGTCACACATTTGGTGTCATGTTGGTAGTATGAAGTCTGCTATGGAGGACTGTTGCCGAAGGAAATCAGAAAATACTACATATCAGGACTTGACTCACTGTTGATTGTCTAAACCAGGGGCTTGTTAGTACATTTTTAGGTTTTGTTGACTATAGTCTCTATTTCATATTCTTTTCTTTGATTAGTAAATTTAAAGTGCAAAACCAAATCAAAACCAAATGCAAAAACATGTTTACTTCAGGAACCATACAAAAAAATCTATTCTTATACTGGACTCTTGGTCTAGATTTAAGAAAGCAATGTTGAAAGTGTTAGGAAATGAGATGAAATTTAAGTTTTCTGGATCTCTAGCTTAAGTAATGAATGGCACAAAAATTGAGCAAGTAAGTATTCTTATGGTTTGCAAAACTACCAATAAGCAGTTGTGTTTGAATCATATTTGTTTTTTAATAACATAATAATGTGGTTGTGTCAGGTAGTATTCAAGTTTTTATTCATAGTCTGAGACTACCAAACTTACCTTGTAATTTTTTTGCAAGAGACTGGTTTTTCTGTGAGAACTCAGTTGCAGTTTAGACACCCAAGGCTTCACCTTTTATCACACTGTGCACCTAAACCCAAGCATTTTTCTGCCAGTATCAGAAACCCCTACCAAGAAATTGACAGTCTGTATATGCTTAAGAGATATTGACTCTCAGTTCTCTCTTTGTTAAATTTTCTTCCTGGGTATTTCCGATACATTCTTGCAACCACCTTTACATATTTAAGCATTATATTTTGATCTACATTTCACTGAGGTAGGAAAATTTTCAAATGTTGCTATAAATATAAGGCATGTATAAATTCATTAACATTTTTAAGTGTGACCAAAAAAATTTGTGACTGTCGATGTATTTGATATGAAATTTTAAGAGATTAGGAATCAGTCACTGATACAATGATTTTTGCTGCCAAGTTAATTTTTTTTGACATGTCAACATAAAATTTCCCCAGAATCTCTTTATAATAGAAGTGTATTCCATTGTCATTTGCAACTGCTTATGAATATGAATTGGACTTTTTCTAGTATTAAGTACCAAGACAAAAATAGAGAAATAAGGTAAATTTTAATATTGATTTGGTAAGAAACCCTTGAGTTCAATTTTTAAAGTACTATTTTTAAGTAACTATTATTCATTAAAAGTTTAAATGTATATTTCCAGGCTGTAATTTTTATTCAACTCTGGATAAAGAATTGAATACAAGTTCTTTCATAATGTTTCATAATCCAAGAGTGTAAAAGTTTTTTTTAATACTTCCTGTTTGAAGACATTTGAGTTAATGTTTTGATCTCTTAACTGCACACATATGCATCTAACTATAAAAGACTGTAATGCTCTGATTTTTAAATGTTGGTTATCTATATTTTACCTGCAATGATAATTACATAGTAGGATAAAATAAATATTTATTAAGTTAAACATTGTCTCATTTTTCAATACAGATAATGTTCACAAATTTTTAAAAATGGGATTAGATGTTGAGATGACTTCTGTGAAGTCATCTGCTGAAGTCCAGTCACCTACAGGTGTTTGTCTCAGAAATCATAAACAGATGGATCTCAATGGAGGTAACACTTTAAAAATACATAAATATACATTTATATGTGTGTTTTCATATATAAATAAACACACACATATATATACATATATATATCAAGCAAATAAAGTAATTTGAATTTTTATGAAGAAAGCTGTTATATCAGTGAGTTGTATTCTTAATATTTCCTTTTTCCTAATTACTATTCCAAGGCAAATACACACTAATGATAGTATTCTACATTCTACAGAATACAGAATATTCATTTTTAGTTCCCTCTTGAGGAAAAGTAATTTTTAAAAAAAAGAAATTCCAGAAATCTAGACTGACAGAACATGTGATTTCAGTTATATCCCTTTGACATTCACTTGGATAATTCATATTCAGATTTTAAGAGAGAAAAATAAAATAGACACCAGCTTTTTTCCTCCTTGCTTTATAAGTATCAGTATCATTTCCTTTGTGGTTTACACCTAGAATTCCCTATTGTACATAGTAAATTATTTCTCCATCTAAGTTATGAACATATTTCCTTTTTTATCAATGGGATATTATAACTTTGAAGACAGAAATCATAACTATTATTTCAGTATGTAATGTATATTAATAGTTTTCTACCAAAAATAAAATCTTTAAAAATAGAAGTTTGTTTCTTTTTTTTTATAGCTGTAGAGACAATGAAGATTAGAGTGTCTGTCCTGCTGGTTGATTATTTTTGTTGTTAAAATATTGTTTCTGAGTGAGTTAAGGAAAACAATATCAGTGTTCTCTGTAATAAATTAACACTTTCAATTCTTTAGATCAACTTGATATTTGTGTAATTATTCAGGTATATCAAAATAATAATATAATTGTCCTTAGTTTTCTTTATAATATATGTAATTTTATCACAGATATAAATGATGTTGGCATTTGGGTCTATATGTATATCATCTAATTCTTTCATTAAATTATGTATTTTCCCCCCATTGGTGACATTATTATTTATATATTTTTGGTTTAATTCATTTTAGAATCTAGAACAATTTATTTCTTCATTCCTCCCTCTACCTATATACACATGATCTGTTTCTGATTCATCATGGCCTAACTGATAATTTCAACTTTACAATGCTGAAAAATCAATACACATTTATAAGAACCCATACTTCACATTTTGAATTTTGATCTTTTCCCTGATTGGCAATATGCATTATGATACTACATTGCGATGCACTATCACAATTCCCAGTTAGCCATGAAGCTACAGGACTAAACTACAGTATTCTGCAGAGTTCTCTGTTGCTAAACTGTGATATTCAGTGAGTTAGGTATATTTAAGTGCATTTCCAACATAATGATATTTTCATCTTAGAATTAGTTTATGAAGACATAACCCCATGGTAATTTGAAGAGCATGTATTCTTATTCAAGAATATATTTGGAGTTTTTTGTTTATTATTGTAGATGAGTTTTAGGCATTTCATTGTTTTTGGCAAACATAATCTTGGTATTTGATTTGGGTTATGTAAAATATTAAAATTAATATGGTGATAACCTCTATTGCATTGTTTAGTCTAACCATTTGGAATATGGTACATATCTGCACTTAAGTCTTTTATCTCTCAGTAAATATTTACACAGCTCCTTTATTATCTGTTTTATTTTTCATGATTTTATTATAAGAGAATTTCTTTTTATAGAATTTATATTTCTTGATGTGATGATAGAAGCAAGTTTCTCCTTGAAGTTTGTCTTAGCTCACATTCTAAAGTTAATGAAATAGAACTTTTATTTCTATTAACAGCAAAAAGAAAATGTATTAATATTCTTTCACATGTATTTAAAATAACAATATCTACTTGTTTTATTATTTATATTGATCACATGTTGTATTTGCATGTTCCTACCATATGGTGTAATAATTTCAAAGTAAATCTAAGATAAATTTACTAATCGAATTACCCCAAAATAACTGAATCTAATTTGTCTTATATCATTTCTGTAAAACTGCATCATACACCTTTGCTTACAGTAGTAAATATTTTGCCTTCAATATATTATATATAATCAATGTAGGTAAATTTTAAACTGCAGTTAACCAGCTAATTTTTGCTATAAAGTAATACTCTAAAGTACATGTATTTTCTTAATCTATCTTTCAAAATTGCTCCTTCTTCAAATGATCAGGATTTAGAGGCTTAGAGATGATAATAACTCTAGTGCTAAAGACAGATAAAATTGGGAACTCAAGTCTTCATTTCTGGATTATTAGTGTATTCCATATTAAATTGACAAAGGAATGGTAAATGTTTTGCATCATTTACAGCAATTAGCAATACTCAAAAGCAATGAGGTCTTTCTTAGTCTAAACTTATGCATGTAACAAGAAGAGTGTAGAATACATTGTAATTTCTATTCCATGGAAACCTTTTCTGAGTGGATTTCTGCAAGTAAATTGTCAGTAAAACTCAATTGCAGACTAATGACTTCAGGATATTTTATAAAAAAGTGGTATAGCAAGTAAATGTTAGAGTTAGGTTAAGGTTGATAAAAGCTTGTAAGTGTGGCAAGTAAAATTGTGTATCTCAGTGTCACTGACCTATTTTGGATTAATTTAATTTCAGCTGGAAAATAATTTTGGCACTATGACTTATGGACAAAAGAAAAACATCTTTAGCTTAGAGTTCCTAGACAGAGGCCTGGGAGGGGACCTAGACTCTGAGTGCTTCTACATATTCCAGCAGGACTGAGAGCTGAGCTTAGCACAGGCTTGAGCTGGGGCATGACCATCAGGGCAGGTTGGGCAGAATGCTTACTATGGAGCCCAGCACAAGGTGGCCAACAAACTCCCAGCACAGTGGACCAGGATCAGAAATGGAGCAGGCCAGGGTGGTAGTACAGGAGGGAGGGAGGAAGAGCAATGGAACTGGGAACCCAGTGTTTAGAGGAATGTGGGGAGGGTGGAGAGGGAAGGAATTATGCAGAATTTGGGCTGGAGAAGCCTCCAGCAAATTTTTGTAATGTGGTTAATTTCTTGAAATTGTTAACTACAATTCTAAGCCCCCACAATATATATGAAAATTACCTTGCAAATTGTGCACATTTAAGAAATATTTATTATAAGTTTTATAATACAATTATGGAAAATAGATCACACATAAAATTTTGAAATCAATGACATGACACCAGCAGAAACAAAATAGTATTATAAAAGATCACAGATCAAGCAGATTGTCTTATTAAAAACAAAGTCTAAAGAAGAATCAGCTCAATGCTGCCTGGGTGGCTGTGATTAAGAACCAGACTGCCCAGTGAATGCCAAGAACTCAGACAACATGAACACACACTCATGTTCATTTAAAGTTAGCTCCCTAATATTTTAAAGATAAAGCTGAATCCATGCTCTAGAACAGTTCATGACAAAGTACAATTCATTTGAACATATGATTCAGGAGACCAGACACTAACACAGTAACAATCTGATTCAGAACTATATTCCCAGTGACTAATTGTGTATGGTTGTTAGTTAAGTAAATAAAGGAACAAACGAAGGAAATCACAGATAAAAGAGCACACTTTACAAAGCTTTGATTAAATACAAAGGTCTTAGAGTGGATACAGTAGCACAGTCCGGTAACCCCAGCAGCCCAATAGGCTGTCTGGAGGATCAACAGCTTAGTGACAAGTTGTCTCAAAAAGTTAAAGAGGAATTGGGAATGTAGTTCATTGGTAAAATACCGCTTCATTCAATCTAAGTAGAGAGAGAAAGAGTGATCAAAGAGTCTTAAGGCAAATGAATGAGAAGTACAAAAAATTACTCAAAGAAAGATTGTGCTAGTTTTTCAAAAAATGAATATGGTGTCTGTTATTAAATCTCTTAATTTCAGGCTTTCCTCTGATAGCCATAAACAGGTTAATTTTACATATAACATAACTAAGGAGATTCCTTGATTTGTTTCAAAACATGAATTTATTCCCATTTTATAAAAAAGTACCATGAAAGAATAATATATCCAAAGATAATAGATATGTGTTTTATAAACTAAAAATTTCCAGGATAGATGTGCAAGTAATCCATCAACTGGGGAAATGAAAAAGAAAAGTATTAAACTTATATTAGCCAAGGCCAGGGAAAATGTCATATATGTTTCAATCATTGCCTACAAGCCAAAAAAACAATTTTCTAAAAGAATATGAAAGATAAGATTCCATAACAGAAAAAAGTTCAGTGAAATGTAGTACTTTCTCCTTGTAGAAATAAAGCAAAAGCAATTAGAATAATTCTTCTGTAAACAGTATTAAATTTTATTTAAAAACATTAAAATTCATCAGATTGCTATCTCCTAAGATACCTTCACACAGCCTTCATAAGAAAACTGTTCATTAAATATTTAAAAGAAAAAAAATTGTCCAATTATACAGAAAATAGTATACTGAGATTCTCTCAACATAACCATAAATCAGGATGAAAGGAAAATAGCTAAACTACACTTATTTGCTCATCAATCTGTATGTAAACATACATGAGAAAATTTAGCTCTGAATATTCTATCCCTTTGCCTTCATCCACACAAATCATGCAGATGATGTATTTCTTCCTACCTCATGTTTTAAATGTAAAGCATGTATGTGAACTCTCTGCTTCATAATTCAAACTTCCTATCTTTTTTGTCATATTTCAAATTTATTTATCTTTTGAATTTGAATAATTATCACAAATGTCTCATTCAGGTAGAGATTATCATTAACTGAAAGATTATCATAGGTTGAAGGTTTTGAAAATTAAATAGCTTGAGCAATTATTTTCTGCAGTAGGATGAAGATCAGTGATGGATGACAAATCTAAGAGCAAAAATATTTCTTAACCTTATGCCTAATTAGAAAACATTACTTATGAAATATGTGACATTAGAAACAAAACCAAAATGTTGCACAAGGAAGCAGGGTAATTCTTTAAAATATGAGTAGGAATAAAGTTAAAAAGTAATTTAAAAGGAAAAATAGAACAGAAAGGCATACAAACAATACTATAAAAACACAACTGAAATTCAAGTTCAAATATTTTGGTGCTATGAAGACAAAGCTTTTGTTCACCTGGTTTGGTTTTCATACCAAAACTACCCAGGTTGACATTTTAACTGAGATTTAAAAGTTTATAACTATACTGGAACCTCATTAATCATTGCCTTTTTTTCTGTAATTGAGCCTGAGTTTCTTGGTGATTGGTAAACTTTTTCAAACTGAAAAGGAAAAGAGAAAGAAATTTGGAATTGAAACATACTATTCCTCATATAAAAATATATATGATCTGCCAATAGAACATGCATTTCTGAATTGGTTTGGTAAAAGGAAAGGTAGATTTTGTGATTAGTCACCTACAGCCTTTCTATGGGTCTCTCAAGTTCCCAGCAAAATCATTCATTTACAAGGGAAGACAAAGCCAGAGCAGAAACCTATGGCCTTCTCTCAGCAGAGCCATCTGACTCATAGGTATCTATCACCATGACCTTCTATAAACTCCTTAAATGACATTATGATTTTGTGTAAAAGTAAAAGAACAAAGCATTATATTGAATTCCTCCCTGCCCCCACTTTTATAACCTTATATTGAAACTTACCTGAAATTTCTCAAGATATGCTAAAAAAATTCTTTGCAAAATATTTTATTAATAAACAACTTTTTTTCTGTAAATACATCAGTTTTACAGAACACATGCTCTTTTCTTATAACAATATTCTCTTAATATTTTGAGTTATTAATTGTAAGTTAATCTTTCAAAGTTCCTTGTGCTATAACCTCTGGGAGGAAGCAGACAATAACATTTGGGGAATCCAATGAGTTTTCCAATTTATATAGCCACTCATCACAAGTTCCCACCTTACATTCAAATATCCCTATTCAGCCATCATCAGGGTTGAAACCTTCCCCTAACAAAACTGAATTTAAATAGGATAGTCTCATAATCAAGAATAAATATTTAGCTCTTTAGAAAAAAATCATTAAAAGAAAGTAAAACTACTTCACAAATGTAGCCTCAACCTTTAAACACAGTTAATCCTCATCTAGGAAAATAAAAAATATAGATCCCAAAAGTACTCCAAGGACTTTTACTTGTATTTAGTTTAGAAAGGGATCTTACTTCTGCCCATAACAGAAAGAGGCAGTTAGTAGTCTCCAGCTAGATATGAGACTAGAAAACCAAATTTCTGCCCCTCCAAGTCTGAGTCACTCTGATGAAACCACACCACTTTGCTACAATTCAAGATTATATAATGCTTTCCAGTTTTTCTAACAGGCTACTTTTTGAGATGTTTTAGAATCATGACAAAACTGAGCAAAAGTTGGAGGTGCTGTATATCCCCATACCTCCTACATAAGCATACAGTCAATTCCATACTTGAGTTTTAAAGAACAAAACACATTTTAAAGATTTATAGCCAAAACTGTGAAGTAATAAATATTATTTTAATTCTCATTTATGAGTGAGAAAAGCAAATTGCAGGCTACTGATTCTCAATCCCAACCTCTGTTTTGAGATGAAGATCATAGAAACTAATGGTAAAAACTGCCCAGTGACTTTCAGCTCACCTAAATCACAGGAATGTGAGCACTCCCACTACTACTGCAGCTCCTCCAAACCTCTCCTACCATGAATTAAGTAAAAAATCCTAAACCTAATGTAAGAAATTTAAAACCCCATTCACATTCAGAGGTTAACCCAACACCTCCTGCCATGTGAGGCTTTCCAGGGACATTCTGAGTCAATTGTTTCAACACTCAGCTACATTCTCAGTCCTCTGTATTTTGGTCTTTCTTCTTACCTCTTACAATATAATCTTACTTTTTTTTTTCAAAGACAACTTTTCAATGTTCTTAGCCAATTCTCACTTTTCTAAGCTGTTGAACTTCATTCACTTCAGTATCCACTACAATTTCACAATCATGACTTTCCAAATTCTAAATCACAGCCTCACATATTGTGGTAAGTCCACAGCTGTGCAATTCAACTGGCCACAAATGTTTAAATACAAATTTAAATTAATAAAAATCAATTAAAATTTCAAAATCTGGGTCCAAAATCACACTAGCCATTTTAAAGGACACAAGAGACACACTGACTGTCATGTTGAACAAAATAGATTGTGAAACATTCCAATCTCCCATAAGGGACATGTCTGCTCCACAGCATAAATACTTGCAAAGAGAATATGCCTCCATATGCAATGTCTTTTCTGTATGTTACAGTACAAGAACATCTGCTTCTCCTCCTACTCGTGATTGCTCCTCCAACTTATTTCCTGTTGGCATGCTATAGGACTTTTTCTTATTCCTCTGCTTGTCTCATTCCAATTTCTCATAAGACAAATTTTTCACCTCACCATTCATATACTGGTGGCTTCCAAATCCCTATCACCAACACATCTTCTCATGCAAGTTCCAACTATTAATCAACACATAAATGCATTTTCAAACACTTAATTAAAAATTTTCAAGTAAAACAAAAAAATTAAAAAAAAACTTTTCAAAACCAAGCTTAACTTATTCCCTTTACAAAACTTGATTTTTTTAACACAGCTATTCTTTGTAAATGATAATTCAAATAATATGCCTCCTTTACTCTTAAACTTTTAGTGGATTTATTATAATCATAAAGTGAATGTCCCCTTGGATTTGACTCAATTGTTTTTCTCATGGTACAATAAATATCTAAAAGCATGCCTAGGACATTTCAGAGGGTAAGGTGCTGGTTGGAATTAAGACTGTTAATCACAACATGGCCAGTGCTTCTAGTAAGCAGTCTGGTAGTAAATTAAAAACAAACACCCCAACTCCATGAGGAGTACCAGTGATAAAGTCAAAGAAATACTTAATGCCCCTGAAAGATTCCTGGAGAAAAAAAATATAATATCATGCTTATAGAACTTGAAGAGTTAGCTGAGAAGTGCAGCTAACATTGCAAGCAGAGAAAGAAAACAATTCACAGAGGAAGTACAAGCAATCCTTTCTCAGGGGCACAAAAGAAGCTATAAAACCAGCTGTGGAAATGAAGATGGAGATATACAAAAGGAAGAACATTTTTTTTCACAAGATTAATTTTAATATTCTTTTTTATTAATTAATTTATTTACATTTACCAGATACTTTTTAACTTATTATTTATGCATGATAGAATGTATTTATGCATTTTGAAACATGCACCAATTTAGGATCTCATCGTTCATGCAGTCCTACTTGTACATGAGGTAATAAATACTCTTTCACTCTACTTTCATTCCTACGTGTATAAAAATCCCCCTAACTTTCTCCTCTCTACCTGATATAAAATGACTCTATTCCTTCCTATTGCCACCCCAGTTTTGGTGAATTAGCATCCACATAACAGAGGAAACATTTGGGCTTTGGTTGTTTTGTGTTTGGCTCATTTCACTTAGTGATATTTTCTAAATCCAATTATTTACCAACAAATGCCAGAATTTATTCCTTCTTTAAAGCTGAGTAATATTCCATGTCATGCTCTCTACATACTATATTTTCTTTATCCATTCATCTGTTGAAGGCATCTAGATTGATTCCATATTTTAGCTGTTGTGAATTGGACTGCTATAAAAATTGGTATGACTGTGGCATTGTAGAATGCTGATTTTAAGGTTTTTTTGGGGTATAAACAGAGGAGTGGGATTGGTGGGTCAAATGGTACTTCCATTCCAAGTTTTCTGAGAAATCTCCATACTACTTTCCATTATGGTTGCAACAATTTGCATTCCCACCATCAATCGATGGAGTCTGCCTTTTTCACCACATCCTCCAGAACATATATTATTGCTTGGATTATTGATAATTGCCATTCTTATTGGAGTGAGATAAAAATCTTAGAGTAGATTTAGTATGAGGGTGATATTAACCTCATAGAATGAACTTGGAAGGTTTGTCTCTTTGGTTTCTTTGTATTTCATAGAATAATTTGAGGAGTATTGGTGTTTGAAGATCTTGTAGGACTCAAATGAGAATCCGCCTGGTCTTGGATTTTTCTAAATTGATAGACTTTTAATGGTGTTTATGATTTTATTACTTGATGCTGTTCTGTTGAAATTGTGTATGACCTCCTGGTTCAGTACAAGTAAATCATATGTCTATAGAATTTTGTCAATGTCTTCAGTATTTTTATTTTATTGGATTATACATTTTCAAAATAGTTTCAAATTATCTTCTGTATATCAGTTGTGTCCATTTGATATGCTGTTTTTCATCACATATTTTAGTAATTTGGGTGTTCTTTTTTTACTCTTTGTAGTGTGGCTAGGTGTTTATCAATTTTATTTTTTTCAAAGAATAAACTTTTGCGTTTTGTCAATTTTTTCAAATGTTTCTTTTGTTTCAATTTCATTGATTTTAGCACTGATTTTAATTATTTCCTGTCTTCTACTCTTTTTGGTATTGATTTGTTCTTCTTTTCCTAGAGCTTTCAGATGTAATGTTGTTATTTATTTGTTGACTTTTTATTTGTTAATAAATGACATGATGCAATAAATTTTTCTCTTAGTACTTAATTCATAGTGCACCAGAAATTCTGGTATGCTGTATTAGTGCTCTCATTTACCTCTAAGTATTTCATCCTTGGTTTCTTCTACTATCCATTCATCATTCAGTTGTGTATTATTTAGTTTCCATATGTCAGAAATGATTTTATTTTTTATTTTATAATTGATTCCTAATTTCAGACTATTATGATGTGATAGAATGCAGGGTATTATCTCCATTTTTTTTGTATTTATTAAGAGCTTCTCTGTGTCATAAAATATGGTCTACCTTAGGAAATGATCAATGTGCTGCCAAGAAAAAAAATGTATATTCACTCATTGATAAATGAAATATTAAATTAACTGTTAAATCTAAATTATTGTGTTATTCTATGATTTCTTTATTTAGTTATTGTGTAGAAGATATTTCAAGTAGTGAAAGAGGTATGCTAAAGTCACTCATTATTATTGTGTTGTGGTCTACTTGATTCTTGAAATTGAGAAGGATTTTTGTTGTTGTACATAGACGCTCTATTGTTTGGAGCGTAAATATTTAAAATTGTTATGTCTTGCTGCTGTATACTTCCCTTCAGTAGAATGAAATGAACTTCTTTATACATTCTGATTAACATGGGCTTAGAGTCCACTTTATCTGATATAAGGTTGGAAACCCCTGCTTCTTTATGTATTCCATATAAGAGATATTTTTTTTCTTATCCCTTCACCTTCAATCTATGGATGACTTTGCCAATGAGGTCAGTCTCTTCAAGACAGCATATTGCTGGATCTTGTTTTTTAAGCCAATCTGCCCATGTTTTTGATTGATGAGTTTAGGTCATTAATATTCAAGGTTATAACTGAGATATGACTTTTTCCCAGTCATTTTGGTTTATTTCTGGCTTTAAATTTGATTTAGTTTTTCTTTTGACTGTTCATTTAGTGTAGTTCCACCCTTTGCTAGTTTTCACTTCATTCTCATGGAATATTTTGTTGACAATGTTCTGTAGTACAGGCATTCTAATTGTGATTTTTTAAACTTCTGTTTATCTTGGAAGATTTTTATTTCATCTTCAAATCTGAAAGCTAATTTTGCTGGGTATGAAATTCTTGTATGGCATCCATTTTCTTTCAGAGCTTTAAGGGTCTGGATGGAGAAATCAGCTGAAATGTGAATTGGATTTTCTTATACATAACTCACTTTTTCCCTCTCATAGCCTTTAAGATCTTGTCCTTATTCTGTATTTTAGTTATTTTCACTATAATTTGTCTTGGTGTGTGTCTTCTGTAGTTTTTACATTTGGGGTCCTGTAAGCCTTCTATATTTGATTTTCAATTTTATTCCTTAAGTTTGAGAAATTTTCTGATATTATGTCATCGAAAAGATTGTGCATTACTTTTGCTTGTATCTCTGTTCCTTCTTCTACCAGATTACCCTTTTAATTTTTTCTTCTCAAGTTATCCCATAGTTCCTGGAAATTCTGTTCATGAATTGTTACCATCGCTGCATGGTCAACATTATAAATAGTTTGTTTTTATTATCTGAGGTTCTTTCCTCCAAATTGTCTAATGTTGGTGAAGCTTTCCATTGAGTTTATAATTTGATTTATTGATTACTTCATTTTGAGGATATATGCTTGCTTTGTTTCATAATCTCTAATTCTTTATTGAAGTTATCTTTCACTGCCTGTACTTTCTCTTTTATTTCACTCTTTATACCATCCTTTGCTTCACAGAACCAGATTAATCACAGATCCAGATTAACCATATAGTTTGTAAACTTGTCTTGGACATTTCTTCTATTGTGTTGTCAGTAGTGTCTCTAATTGGGGCTTCTTGATTTGTTTATTCCTTTTTTGTTCCCTTGTTTTTTGTTTGTTTCCATGTATGTTTTCCCATTTGTTTTTTGGATATGAGATGATAGAGATTCTACCCTGTATATGTGTATTGTAAATAAAGATTACCATTATCCCACCTTTAAGAGGGAGACCAATATCAAAAACACCCAGTGCAAACAATATACAGCCTCAATCTAATATCTCCCTGCAAATCTTTCACTGCGCTCTTGCTATAAACAGCAATGATGAGTTCAATCACTGTCCACAATAAAATAGAAAGCTTGTTATACAGACTTACAATCTCAAATAATGAACAAAGCAGAACAGAAACAGTGCAGGACATGGTGTTCATGAAGGAGAAACAGAGAAACCAGAAACAAAAATCCACAAAGCATGGGAAAGAAACCAACAGAGATTGGCTGTTATGTGGAGAAATGGTAGAAATGGAATCTAGGAAGACAGACAAGCAAGTGGAAGAATAGATACTGAGAGAAGAAACAATTAAAAGTATAATAATATACAGAATATATTAGCAGAACTTTAAAACACCATATGTATATTATTGTCTTCAACAAACTGATTCAAAAAATAAATAAATAAAAAACACCCTGCTGAAAATATGATAGAGAGAGAGAGGTCAGAGAACAGAAAATAATAAATTAAATCTCAGTGGAAAACTGAACAACTGCCTCTGCCAGCATCCAAAATCTTCTCAGTCCTGTCTCTGACTTCCCACAAGAGAAACCCTGGAAGACCTAGCCACTACCTAACCACTGTGGATCTCACATGTCCTGGGTTTGGCCAAATTGAAATTTCAGGATCACAATGCCACTAGAATTTGGAGGGAGACAACCAGAGATGAGCAATTCTGAGATGCTGTACTAGATGGGAGCAGCCCACACTCCCAAGAGGAAGACCCCAATTGCAGACAAACCCATAGGCACCCATAGGCACCCTGACAATGAACCTCCAGATCCTGGCCAGTGTCTCCAGACAGGTGCAGCTGTGCCCCAAAATGGCAGTGGCACCAAATGCACTGGCACCCCAAACTAACCCCATGCTCTGGCTGGCATCTTAAAATGTATGTGACCACATTCATCCAAACCTGGAGTCTCCCTGGAGTCTCACCTCTGGGCAGTGTTAGAAATGGTAGTAGCACAAGTCAATGTTAGCTGGCAGGGTGTCAGCAAGAGCTGCAGTCATTGGTGATGTAGGTGGGAGGACTGTGGCAACTGCAGCTCTGGCTGCAAGTGGAGCAGCACCCAAAGAGGATAACTCTAGGTGATATTCTTGGAGCAGAAAGAGCTTTTTTGGTGTTGGTGGCAGCAGCAGCAGCAATGTAGTTGGCAGCCAAGTGTCCAAGGAACCATTGCGGGCAGCAGACCTCCAGGTAATGCTGACTGTGACAGCATCAAGAGCAGCAACAGGGCCTGGAGAAAGACCTCTGGGCACCTGAAGCAGGAGCATCAGGTGCAGGTGTCACACCCAGGGAAAAGACATCCAGGCATCTGTGGCAGCTATACCCCACCCCCCAGAGAAGACCTGCAGGCAGCAGCAGTGGCGTCCATGGTCATGGCATAATGGGCAGCCCCAGCACCTGATGAAATCTCCTCTGAGCATCTGCAGCTGGTTTTAGATTTAATAAAGTTTGAAATAATGTCTTTGACTTCAGTTCTTCTTGTTTTCCCGTGCTTCTGCAAGACTCAGACTTTGTAACAGTCAGACTCAATTTTTGCTGTGTTTAAGTCAGAACAATCACATCATTTGTAAATAATTTTAATATGATAATAGCTATGGTTACTGAGTGTTCACCAAAATGCTAAAAAGTACTAAGTGGTTCTTTAATATTCCTATCAATCATTCTTAACAAAAAGGAAATCAAAGATAGATGAGATCAAATACTAACTTTGTGTCATGGAGATAGTAAGGAATGACAGTTAGGTACAAATTGAGACTCTTTTACATCTTTGCATGTCTCTATAACTACTGAGCTTGCCTGTCCTCCAAGGATTTCTTTATAAACATCCCTCCTCAATAATGCTACTTCGTGAGTAAAAGTTTGTAGGAATATTTCAGAGAGCACCAGAAGTGTGTACCAGTACAGTGCAGATAGAACCAAAGACAGAAAAGGCCACAGTTATGCTGGTATCTATTTTACAGAAAGTCCATGCCTAGCTTCCAGGTTATGGTGGGGTTTCCAGCTTTAATTTAAAGGGCCATGAATAACTTATGGGTTTGTTTGAGTCATCTCAGGGAAGGAGAATTGTTTTTCTATGAACTCAGATTCCATCCATTTGTCTGTCCACTGCCTCAGACAGACTTAGGTTCAAACCCTGATGCAGAGGAGGTGGGTATAACTGTGAAAGTGATCCACTTCACTTTTTGAATATAGATCTGAGGCTTATTTTAAAAGTGGTATGTTTTCCTTTTCCTCTTCTCCCTCTCACCCTCCCTAACCTGGGGGTGGGGAACAAGATTACATCGAGTGATCTGTGCTCCACGGGAAGGAGATATCTGCCAGAAGTTCTGGAAAATGAATATCTTCCATATTAAAAAGTCAATATTAACACACCATCAGGGTGTCCTGTCAGGGCATACCTGGAATGTAGCCTTTGAACTGTATCTATAACATGCCCTTGTTACTCCTGATGGGGAGAATCACAGCCTTTGTGACAGGAGTCCCCTTGTTTCTCCATTGCTAGCAAAGCAAGAGTTTTTTTTTTTTCTTTTTCTCAAAACCATTTTCTTATTATTTAATTGTCATTGGGGACAAGGACAGAGCATTTGGTTACAAATTTGTTCCCCTACCTGGGGACCCACGAGCAGCTCCAAACTCTGGCTTTCTTGGGTAGGCCTGGCACTGCAAGCAACCACACTTTCATGTTGAATGAAGAAGTATGGCAACATTTTTGAGAGCTGACTACTGGAAAATTAGTAGATGGGAGAGCTTGCCTTGGGTTGATCCAGAGGAGCTATTCCTATAAGTAATGGGGGTGACTGAGGGATTCCCAGCAGCTGATGAAGACCCCTTTGATTCAGGGAACTTCAGCCTTCCTTTCCTGTATTTTAAGGATATCTCCATCTTGGTCTACTTTGAAAAAAAGGAAACTGAAAGCAGTAATGTCAGGACACCTCCATCATTTGGTAAGCTCCTTTGTTGTTCACACCAAGATCCTTGATTCTACACATCTGGTTCCCCTTTGTGGAAATATCTATTCCCTTTTTGTAGGAAACTGAAAGCAGTAATGTCAGGACACCTCCATCATTTGGTAAGCTCCTTTGTTGTTCACACCAAGACCCTTGATTCTACACATCTGGTTCCCCTTTGTGGAAATATCTATTCCCTTTTTGTAGGGACACCTGTGGTGTCACCTGTGGTGTAGATGTCATGTTTCAGTGGTAGTTGGGAACTTGGAAGAATTTTTCTCATCTGGTCTGTCTGCTTTAAAGGTTTCCTTCTGTCAGCCATGGTTTGGGGATCCTCATTATTTGTCTCTAGATTTTTTTGTTTGCATTTGTTTCTTTTCCCTTAAGACATGGGAAATACTGTGTTGATTGTATAGATTGTTTCTTGGGAAATATCTTGGCTGAGTGGGTCACCTATAGGTATAAACCTGTCTAAGGAAAAGATAATGTTTTACTGTAATACTCTGCTCTTTTAATGGTTTTCTGTATTATTACAATCTTGCACTTGGGAGTTGGTCTGTCAGAGGTTAAAAAAATATTTTGTATGTACAGGCATGTATGCAATTATGTAATAAATCTTAACAGGCAAAAACTAAGTTGGATGCAAAGAGGTGCTCCTTCTAATGTGTGAGTATAGCAGGAGTACAATGTAGGATTTATTTATTTTTCTTTCCTAATGAGTGCTAACAGTCTGAGTACTACTTCTCAGTCTTGCCCCAGGCAACAGCAAATCATATTGCTGTGGGTCAGGACACAGTCCTGATATAAAGGAGAAAAAAGAAGATCCTAGGAAAGTTGCCTGGTCTATAGAGAAATAGGCAGGGAGGATATGGCCTCTACCCTACTTTCCAGCCACTCTGCCCATGAGAATAAAACCAGAATTTGAAAACAGGGTTCACTTAACAGCTTCTGCAGGTGAATGAATCTATATGAATCATAGACCTCACTGATTTTCTTTCTGGGTTTCTGCTCCTTAGATTCAAAGAATGAAATTCATGTATGGTGGCAGAGGACAAAAAGAAAAGAAATAAAATTAGTTTTGAATGAAAGGAAAAAAGGAGATGGATCTCCCTGTGATGTGAGAGGGAAGCTTTGGAAATCTTCTCCACTTGAGTATACTAGTTCAGAAATTAGACTTTGGACAAAGATATTCATCAGAGTCCATGCTCAACAGATATTAAAAGTGTTAAGACTAATTGTTGGAATCTATTTTGTACAGTTGTTGGAAAGGTACCAAGGCTGTTGACTTGGCCCATAACTTTCTATTTGGCTATATGCTTTTGGTTCTTAAGTCTGAATTTTTTGTAACTTCCATTTGGGTTCACTCCCATTTTTATCTTCCTGCCACTGTTTGTCAAAAAGTGGACTGGAATGCTTAAGCTCACAGGGTTGCCTTTACATTTGAAAAAACCCTATCTGGGCCCATTATATTCATTGAGAATTAAATAAATTATCTTTATAGGGATGGAAGATGAAAGCTGCCAATCACAAGAAATGAAACAATGAGTTCTAATATTATTAAATTGTAATGTGAGAACAAAATTGTCTCTCCTTATTAAGATCTTCCCTATTTGGTCAGGGGACACTTCTGCAGACCTTCCCTCTTGCCCACAGAGCTAAAATACAAAGGTCTCCCTGAGCCCCCATGAATTTAAATATATTCCATTTGGCCTGATTACTGAAGAAAGAGGTTCCTAATAATTTCTGTGACCTTCACTAGACAGTGCCATTATATACAAAAGTATGTAAAGAGAGAGTCCTGGGTACAATTAACAATGGGTAACTCACGTAAAAGTTGATGGCATTATGATGATGGTAAGGGAGACTGGTCAAACAATAACCTGTTACAACCCCTTAAGTGTAAATTGGAAAAATAAAATTAAGTCACAGATTTTAAATATGCCAAACTGTCTAATCCCTTTGCTGGATAAAATTTTTTGTTTAAATTAAATGTACAGATAACATTCTCACACCAAAATTAAAAATTTCAAGTGCAAGTATCTTCCAGGCAAAGAAAACAGAACCTGCTCTGCTGTAGGACTACTAGAAGTGAGAAAGGTCTTTTAAGAAAAAGTGATCCTGAGAAAAGTGATCAAAGTTATCTTAACCAAGATAAGATTTAGGAGGGAATAACTTGTCCAAGGGGAAAACAATAGCAGCTCAGTTTATAATTTCCAGATTGTGGAACTAACCCATATGCCCTTCAACAGATGAATGGATAAAGAAACTGTGGTATATATACATAGTGGAATATTATCCAGTCATAAAGAATTATAATATTATAACATTTCCAGATAAATGGATGCAATTGGAGAATATCATGCTAAGTGAAACAAGCCAATCCCCAAAAACCAAGGCAGAATGTTTTCCCTGATAAGTAGATGATGATACATAATTGGGGTGTTGGGTAAGAGAAGAATGGAGGAACTTTAGATTACATAGAGGAAAATGAGAGGGAGGGGTATGAAAAATGGAATGAGACAGACATCATTACCCTATGTACATGTATGATGAAACGAATGGTATAAATATACATTGTACAAAACCATAGAAACAAAAATATGTGCCCCATTCATGTACAATGAATCAAAATGCTGTCTCCAAAAATGAAATAATAATAATAAAAGAAGAGGCACTCATTCTCTTCTGGACAGTTGTTTAAATTATACAATGAGTCTGCTTTGCTAGATATCCTACTCTGCCTCTTCTGCCTGATAAAACACCTCACACTGATAAATACCAATTCGTTCAAGACTTGAAAGCTATAAAATATTAAAATATGATGTCAATTGCTTTTAGGATTTTTCTTTATAAGAGAAACTGATGACTTAAGATCTTGAACAGGCTTGATTTTCATGAATAACCTAAGTATATCTGACTACAAATATGTATACATCTGAAACTAAACATATTAGTCTGAGCCTTACCTAAATATTGTATGAAAGCAAAAAAATAAAAGTTCATGTAGATTTAAGCAGTAAGGACTATCTTTTATACCTTACATCTGGCATAGTGAAACACTGCCACTTGGAAAACTTACCTGTATCTGTCTGCTTTGACTAGGTCTAATTTGAATTATTAACACTGTTTCCTAAATATATAAGAGATTTAAGGCTACCAATTATTTTTACTAGTACTGCTAAACTCTGCAAGCCTGTAAACATTTGTGGATTCTGAATTTTACTCTGAAAAATTAAACCTAGTTAAAATAAGGATATCTGAATAATGGTGATATTATTAGTTCTTTTTATATTTAGTATACTCATGTTCTTCTAAGATACAAATTATAAATATAAAGCTTGGAAGAGCACTTTACCAAACTGGTGTTCTCCAAACTGAATTTGTCTAAATTGTTCATTTAAAATCATATAGGAATAAAAAAATTAAATTGGAAACATATCATTTAATATTCTGTAACTGAACCTACTATTAATAAGATGTATGTAAAATTTTATGTTACTTTTTACATGTATTTATAAATACATTTAAAAATTTAAAAGTATTTTAAAAAGATAATGAGATTCTGATCTATTTAAAGGTGGATATTGTAAAACATACAAGGATTTTGCCACTTTTCAGCAAAAAAGGATCAAAACCTCTTTAGATTTTGATTCATCTTTCAGATATAATATTGTGAAGAGCCCAACCTAACCGGAGATAAGATTCTGCCTCCCACCTTGCTTCATGTTAGAATGACTCCCAAATATTTTAGACTTATGCTCACTTAAAGTTGTGTTCAAAAGATCAATTTTTGTTGTAAAGACTACTGTTGTCTCAAAAGAAACAGGAGATATAATATAACTAAGTGAGGACTGGGGTTATAAAAAAGTTGTTTTTCTTTGACCATAGCTATTGTACAAACTGAATGCAATTTTGTGATTGTTAATTTAATTTTGTATTTTTCTTGAAAACTTTAATTGTTATGTGTTAGTACTTTACAGAAGTGTAACTTCTAATATAACAACCCGAGTTAATTTGAGGTAATGGGTAATCACCTACAGAGGAGAGATCATATGTCATACATCAACTACTAATACTGACCCCAATTAAAGAGAAGTGGTAAATGAATGTAGAATTAGAGATATTGAAGTTATAACCTGTTACTCCCTCCTTAAGACTTGTGAAACATCCTTGCTGGATGTTTAAAAAAAATTTGGATACCAAAATCAAGGAAGTAAAAGAACCAAGGAAAAAGTAGCCACTATTTGGCCCTTGCCCTCTAAGGTCAGTGAGTATCCAGAGAATGATAGGAGGGACTCCACTAAGGACTCTGAAATTCTGATAAGTTACCTGATCTGCAAATCAGGAAGATCAAGAGGTCTCTAGAGAACAGAAATCCAGCTCTGGTGCAACTTCTACAAAGAAGAGGGTCATTGGAGACAGAAATGTCCCTGATACTTCCAAGAAAATGCACATTTGGTCATCAAGACATTGACTTGATTCATCCTGGCACATGGCACCACTGGGACAGGAAAGGTAAAGGAGTCAGGAGGCTTCACATGCATCCTCAAGTGTGATCTCTGAGGAATCTCAGCTCATTCATAAAAATAGATACAAACAAGGTCAGTTTTGACTAGCATGGTCTTAAACACCTAGCAGGAGAGTACAGCCTGTGCAATCCTACATTGACAACTCAAATGAAAAGCAATTTTTTTTCTATAAAGATATATACTTGTGAGAGTCCTACCAAAAGTAAGGAAAGCTTAAGGATGTAAAGAAAGGGTTCTTACTGTAAGCACAAAAAAGACAAGAGGCAGACCTCAGCGGATTCAGAGAAGACTTTATTCCTTCATGGACTTGGGCACTGTGGGGTTCACTTTCTGGATGGAAAAATGGCCATCAGCTACAAATGACATTTTGGTTTCATAGGGTACAATGATGTAATTGGAAACTGTGTACATGCAGTTTTAACCATCAGGGGCTAGTTTTACAGGTTAAAACTTTAATTTAGGAGAGTCGTAAAACGTCTAAAATTCATTGTTGTCTGGGGGAATAAGAGGCTGGATCGTAAGAGATGAGTACTCAAATCTTGTCCATTGTCATTTAGAACCAATTTGCCATGGGGGAAGGTAAAGATTTAGAACCCAGGATTCAGTGTCCACCCCTTTGCAACAGGGCCCATTGTTATTAGGAAAGAATGTCCTGGGAGAGGTTTAATGTTTGATCAATTTCCCCTCCTTTCTTCAAAGTCACACTGTCCTTCCATTTTCTTGGAGAGCTGTCTTATAGGACTATTATTTTTCATAACCCTTTAATACTTCCCACATAGCTCTGCACAACTGTTTGTAAGAAAATGTAGCCATCTGTGAGAGTCAAAGTTGTTCCTATGAGTCTTACCATACCAGATTAATACAAACCCAAGGTATACTTGCAGCAATGCCAAACCTACAAAGCTTCTCAGGTGGTTCACCTAGCCCTGTACTTTCTGTTAGACCTTCCCATCTTAATGAGGGGAATAGGAAGGGCTTCCATGTGTGGGAGGATAGGAAGGCAGCTGCACATGAGAAGAGTAAGTTTTCAATCATGGATCCTGTTGTACACACCCTCTTGTCCTGGCAACAAAATTGGATCAAAGAAGAGACCCAGGAGCAGATGAAAGCCCTCCATATTTAGGAGGGGAGCCTAACTTGAACCCAAGATTCAAATGCTAGTTCTCTTTCCACCTCCTCAGTTACCTTCCCAGTGAACACTTTAAAGCATCAAAATAGACAGGTCTTTTTTCTCTTTACAAACAGACTAGACTTCCTATGAGAAGAAAATGACCTGTCGCCACTTTATGAGCTCTCCTTCCCCTGATTGGTTTTAGGGCCTGTGACCAGAGCTCTTCCACCTCTCATGACTCAAGATTGTGGGAAGATATTCAGCTTAATCTGCATGGATAGGAAGACTGTAAAATTCTAAAGGATTTTTCTGCCACAGTATCATGGACATTACTCCCTCTAGTCAAACCCCCTGGATGCATATCACTTCCTGGACACCTCACTACAATCAACCTCAGCACACTGAGGATTCAGGGACTATGATGGGACCCAGAGAAGCAGGGAGACTGACTGTGGAGCACCGCTAGGTGTCAGCAGGTAAGTGCATCCCCGCCATGTAGTGGTCATCCAGGGCAACAGTGGAGATCTCTGCACCAGGACCCAGGATCTTCCATATAAAAAAGGCGTGATCTTCAAAACTGATCCTCTCAATAGTGGTCAAAGAGCAGCAACATGATTTTCAGAACTTATTAAACAATGAATTGGTTTTTGCTTTCACCTCTGGAGAAGTGAAAGTCAAAACATTTACAGGGTTTTGAATATTAGGCTGTGTTTGAAGGTCTTAAAGGGAACACTGGAACAATATTCCCTGGCTCCTGAGCACTAAGGAACCATGAGCCTAGCCCCTTATATCTCAGAGTCAGTATGCCTTGGTTGTAATTGGCTAATACTGGATGCCTGTCTGCCAGGGGTCAGTGAGAGAGGTTATCATAAAAAGTCTTTATGCAAAGTGGTTAAAAAGATCTGTTCTTGGAGGAGAGACCAATACAAGGCATAAGTATTTAGCCTCAATTGTGCACCTGGAAG